>NW_005201288.1:0-8271 GCF_000372725.1 Emiliania huxleyi CCMP1516 | reverse complement strand
GCGTTCGTCGCGGCGTTGAAGCGCCGGTTGCGCAGCCACCGCCACTGCGGCCCCTCCTCCGCCCCGCCCGCCTCGGCCTCGCCTCGCCCCGCCTCGCCCTGCTGCGCGTCCGCGATGCACGCGTCTGCCGTCCGGAGGGAAGCCTCCCGCACCGCGTGCGTCGAGCGCCAGAGGGAGCGGTCGTCGGAGCGGAGGAGCCGCACCGCCTGCAGCCCGCCCCCGCTCTCGCACGCGCCCCCCACCCTCTCCGCTTCCGCCCCGGGCGGCGCCCTCCGGCCGCCTCCCCCGCTCTCCGGATCGAGCTCTGTCCTGCGGCCGGGGCCGCCGGCCTCAGGACCGCCTCCGCCGCCGGCCGCCCCCTCCCCGAACCAGAGGGCGAGCGTCACGAGGCCCCGCTTCTTGCGGCCGGGCAGCCGCCACGGGCCGTAGAAGAGCCACCCCCCCTTGCAGCCCGACCCCTCGCCGATGGGGGGGCCGAGCGCAGCCTCGACGGCGGCGCGACACGAGCCGAATGAGACGCCGGGAAGGAGCTGGCGGCCGGGCGGCCGCTGCTGGAAGGGGTGGCGGTCGCAAAACACCTCCACCTCGTCGACGGCGCCGCCGACGCAGGTCAGCGCGAGGCCGAGCGGCCAGTGGTGCAGCAGCACGGCGCCGCCCTCGAGCGGAAGCGAGGAGCGAGCACCCGTCCCCTCGTCGCCCTTGTCACCGAGCGCCCGCAGCGCCGCCGCCCCCGGCTTGCTGAGCAGCGCAGCCAGACCGGGGAGCAGCGGCGCCTCACCCACGGCCCCGGGCTCCGCACTGGGCAGCTGCCGCACGGACTCCCAGCCCTCTGACTCTGCGCTCGAGCCGCCGCAGCCGAAGAGCAGCCAGCGCCGCCGCCTCCGCCCGGGGTTGAGTGATGACGTGCCGCCGGGGTTGGCGGTGGCCACAGCGCCCGCGGAGTTGAGGGATGACGTGGGCGAGGTGTAGCCGCTCGTCCACGATGCTTCGAGGCCGACGTCAGCCTTGGCGCTCGGGCTCTGCCGCGTGCACGGTGGGCTCCTGCGCCCGGGAATCTGCATTTGTGTGGTATTTTCGTGAGCAGGTCGGTCCGCCACGAGACGCTCGTCGAGAGTCCTTTTGGGGGCTCGCTTTTTGGTGTTCGGAGAAAAAGAATTTTGGCCGGCACGTCTGGACCCCTGCGTCCTACGGAGCCTTCGCCAACTAAAAAACACAGCACCGATGCCGACTTAGTGTGGGGAGGGTCGGCGAGCACTCACTCACTAGGCGGCGCCGCAGGGCCGGGGCACTGGCCACGGCCTCGCCGACCACTAGAAGGCGGCCCACCCACTACGCGCACTATCTTAGTGCGCGGGGTGGCAGGAGGCACTCACCCACTAGCCCGCTCGCCGGCAGCCCACTCACTACGCGCACTATCTTAAGTGCGCGGGGTGGCAGGAGGCACTCACCCACTAGCCCGCTCGCCGGCGGCCCACTCACTACCCTACGCGCACTAACTTAGTGCGCGTGGTAGCCGAGCCCACCTCTCCGTCCGCCGGCGAAGGGCACTGCGAGCGGCCCGCTGGACCACTCCCCCCCGGCCGGCCGGAGGCACTCACTTCCGCAAACTAAGTTAGTGCGCGTAGTAGCCGAGCCCGCCTCCGTCCGCCGGCGAAGGGCACTACGAGCGGCCCGCCGGACCACTCCCCTCGCGGCCGGCCGGAGGCACTCACTTCCGCACACTAAGTTAGTGCGCGTAGTGTCCCGGCCTCCGACCACGACTCCCGGGAGCACTTCACCACTTGATCCGCCACGGCGCACCACTAGCCCTCGTCCAGCTCACAGACTAACTTGCGCCGACTTAGTTCCCCGCAGGGCCCGGGACCACTCACTCACTGCGGCATCAGTGCTCTTCACACGACCTGGCGAAGGCTCCTGCGTCCTACATGCTTTGAACGTGTGGGCGGCAGCTGTCTGTTTACAGGCGCTGGCCGCCCGCGCGCGCGCCGGACCGGCTCCGGCACGTCAGGCGCTGGGCGGCGCGCGTCCACACGCGCGTCGCGCAAAAGGCGAGCGCTCGCCGCCGCTACGGCGGCGGCGGCGGCCGACGGCCGACGGCCGACGGCCGACGGCCGACGGCCGACGGCAGACGGCAGACGGCAGACGGCAGACGGCCTAGGGCTCGGCTGGGCGCGCACGCGCACGCGCGCGCGTCGCGCGCCACGCGTCGCTCCGCGAGGGCGCGCGCCAACCGCGATTCGAACCGGGGCCAAAAGGCGCCTGGAGCGACCGCGGTCCGGTCGCGCCACCGCGGCTGCGGGGCTGATAGAGCAGGCCGGCTGCGGCTCCTAATGTACCTCCACTTTTGGGTGGCGGTCGCGCGCTGCCGACGGCGCTCGCCGGCGCTACGGCGCTCGCGGCGCGCTCGTGGCGTTCAGGGCGGCTCCACACGCACACACACACACACACACACACACACACACACACACACACACATGCACACACACACACACACACACATGCACAGACACACAGCCCCTTCCCCTCCCCCCTCAAGGGCGAGGACACGCACAGGCCGCACCTCTAGTGAGGCCCGCATAGTATGTGGGAGACTCGTGCCGCCGCCCCTGCCACCCCTGTGTCAGTGTGCATGTGCGAGAGACTGCCAGCGACAAGCTGGAGGCAGGTCGCTAGACTGAGATGAGACCGCCAGTGGATGTGGGAGTCCACCGCGCACCGCGCTGCGAGCCTGTCGTGTCCCTTGTCAGGAGCAGGAGAGCCCCACCTGTCCCCCTGATCGTCCTTCCAAAATCCTGCTCGTGCAGGTGGGGACCTTGTCCTCGTCCCATCCCTCGTTTGGCGTGTCTGTTTTCTTTCTTTCTTTCTTTTTTCCCTGCGTCCTCCCATCCCTCCCTTGGCTTGTCTGTTTTCTTTCTTTCTTTTTCCCTGCGCCGCCTCGACGTAGGGTGCGTCAAGATCCTCGGCAACAAGCTCCGCCCCTCCTGCCGCGCGTTCGGGTCGACCAACGCCGACATCGTCCACGGCACGCTGTGCGAGGCGCAGGCTCTCAAGGCTCGGCGCGCTGCAGCGGCCGGCGTCGCCAAGAAGAGGGGCTTCCAGACTCTCCTCGCCGACAACAAGGTCGAGGTCGCGCGCGCGGCGGGCAAGGTCAAGGCGATCGCGACGCGCGACGGGCTGGGCTTCTGCACGACCTTCAACCAGACCGGCCTCCCCTGCAAGATCAGCGCCCGCTGCCGCCACGCGCCGTGCGTCAGCGTCAACTACGAGGAGCTCCTCGGCACCGCTTTCAAGGGCACCGTCTACGAGCGGATGCCGAGCGCAGTTAGGCTTGTGGGCGGCGCGGCGGCCGCGGCCGCGGCGGCATTGGGGGGGTAGGGTTTTTGTGGTGAAAGTAGTAAAAAGAGAAAAATCGGCGCGCGTGACATGCCTTGCCGATTTCAGAGCACGAGCCGCCCTCTCCTTGGCGCTCCGCTCAGCTTCATGGGCGCCTGCGGCTCCAAGAGTAGCGTCAGCGTCGTCGAGCCCTCCTCACCGAAGACCGTCCCGAAGCCCTCGGAGCTCGAGGTGGCTACGGCATGCCCACCCTCTCCCGCTTCTGACTCCTCAGAGCCATTTGTGACGAGCGAGGCCGAGCAACCTTCGGAAGAGCACCAGGGAGCGGCAGAGGAGATCGTGTCCTCAGCGGTCGCGATGGCGGTCAACGATGCCGTCTTTAGCGAGGACACTGTCGCGACCGAGTCCGCCGCCTTCGCCGCCGACACCGCCGCCGAGCCCGACGCCACTGAGACCAACGCCACCGCAATATTTGGCACCGAGCCCGACGCCGAGCCCATCGCCGCCGCCCCCGAGGCAACGTCGGCCGAATACACACAAGATTCGGAGGATGCCGTGGCCGGCGCCGCGGCGCCAGAGGCGCCAACTGCAGAGGAGGCAGCAAAGACAGAGGAGGCATCGGAGGGGCCAGCGACGACAGCGGAGGCTCTCGAGGAGCAAGTGGCGGAGACGCCGGAGGCTCCCGCCGAGGCGGCAGCGGCGTCTTCACACGAGGCCGAGGCTCTGCGGCCCGAGGAGTCAGCAGCGGAGGCTGCTGAGGCGCCGGAGGAGGCCGCATACAAGGCGCCGCAGCCCGAGGAGCCAACGGAGGCTGAGGCGCCGGTGGAGGCGACGGCAGAGGAGGCGGCGCAGCCCGAGGAGCCAACGGAGGCTGAGGCGCCGGTGGAGGCGACGGCAGAGGAGGCGGCGCAGCCCGAGGAGCCAACGGAGGCTGAGGCGCCGGTGGAGGCGACGGCAGAGGAGGCGGCGCAGCCCGAGGAGCCAACGGAGGCTGAGGCGCCGGTGGAGGCGACGGCAGAGGAGGCGGCGCAGCCCGAGGAGCCAACGGAGGCTGAGGCGCCGGTGGAGGCGACGGCAGAGGAGGCGGCGCAGCCCGAGGAGCCAACGGAGGCTGAGGCGCCGGTGGAGGCGACGGCAGAGGAGGCGGCGCAGCCCGAGGAGCCAACGGAGGCTGAGGCGCCGGTGGAGGCGACGGCAGAGGAGGCGGCGCAGCCCGAGGCGGCGCCGGAGGAGTCGGCACCGGAACTCGAGGCGCCGAAGCCCGAGGAGGCGGCGGAAGCACCTGCAGAGGAGGAGGCGCCGCAGCTCAACCTGTTGCAGTCTTTCGCCAAGACGGTGAGCAAGCTCTTCTCGCCGCGCTCCGAAGGGGCGGTCGAGCCGGAAGCGGTGGCTGCTGAGCCGGACGTGGCCGCCGAGACGGACGGGGCGGAGGAGAAATGCGACGATGCGGTCGGCGCGGAGGTGTCCACCGTGTCCCCGCTGGTCCAGATCGTGTCGCCTCGCACCTCGATCCTCAAGGCGAGCGGCTGGGTGCAAAACTCCGAGTCCTTCCTCTCCAACCAGACGTCCGAGGCGAGCTCCGAGTCCGAGGCGGAGTGCGCCCAGGCCGACTCGAGCGGAGCGACGACCGCCGCAGCAGCCTGAGTCCGGCGGCCTCACGCGTCATCGCATGGATCGCGGCGATCGAGCCACGCCCCCCGGCCATCGACGATGTTCATTACAGACTCGCCTGTGCGCGGAGGACTGCCGCGCTGCTTGGCGCGGCCCCGGAAGGCTCTCATGATAGGGTCTCAGGGCCAACCCACCACGAGAGCGAGCCGCTTACACATACCGAGTAGAGCCTCTCGAGTAGGTCCGCAGCTCTGCGCGCCGGCCCTCGGTAGCGAGGGCTGCCTTCCAGAGCGTGTGGGGGAGGAGTCTCTTTTATTTGCTCATACATGGTTTGAGGCTAGCTATTTTTCTTTTGGGGAATCCTGCCCGTGCCCAAACAGAAGGAGGCCCGTTTGATTGCACTGGGCACTGGCACAAACTCTCCAAACCTGGCAACCCTGTCTGCACGTCTCGCGCGCGCGTGAACAGGGCTCCAGGCCAAATGACGTGTGTGAGTGTTAGAGTTGTTTGGTATTGCTAAAGGAATCTCTCTCTCAAACTCTCAGACGAGATGGGATTCAGGGACATGTGTCCCCGCCCTGCACGAACCACAAGAAGAAAGAAAGGCCCCAGCTTCGGCTGAGGGCTGAGCAGACAAGCTGCCGAGCCCAAATCACTGTGAGAGTCGTGATTTCTTGTTGGTCTCTCAAGAAGAACGATCTTGGTGTCAGGGATCTTTGTGTGGATCTTCTTCAATCCAAAGAAAGAAAGAAAGAAAACAGACAACTCAAGGGAGGGATGGGAGGACGGCACGCCGCCACCACACAGGGATTTTAAGGAGAGGAGTGTGGTGCTAGCCGTCGCCCACCCGCTCGTCTACCACTTCCTATCTCTCATTCGCAGTTTCTCACCAATTCTCGCAGCGACCTTCATGCCACCTCTCGTTCTTCTCACTCTCGTCCTCGTTCTCTCCCCTGCTGTTTCATCCTCTGACTCATCGCTCTCCTAAAGAAAGAAAGAAAGAAAACAGACAACCCAAGGGAGGGATGGGAGGACGGCACGCCGCCACCACACAGGGATTTTAAGGAGAGGAGTGTGATGCGCTAGCCGTCGCCCACCCTAGGGAGTCTGCCTCTTCCTATCTCTTTTCGCAGTCTCTCGCCGATTCTCGCTGCAACCTTCATGCCACCTCGCGGCCGTCCCATTCTCGTCGTTTTCTCCCTTGTCACTTCCTCCGTCGCGTCATTCTCTTCCGCCTCGTCCTGCGCCGCCGCCGCCTGCCGTTCCCTTGTTCTCTCGGCTTCTTTCGCCTTTCGGCGCAGCTCCGCCCTCCTTGCTGCATATCCTGGCCCCTCGAGTCTATCGAGCTCCCCTCGCGCAAGGACCACATTTCTGACTCCCACTCCGATCATTTGCCTACAGGTCATGTTGTTGCTCAGGTCCACTCTCTCTTCGAAGACTCGTGCCTCTACGGATGATGCCGGCGCTGGGGTCCCCTTCGGATGCATCGTGACATCTGACAACTGAATTTCCACTGGTTCGTCCTCGTCGGAGTCATCTTCCCCGTCCTCCTTCCGTTCGGCTCTTCGCTCGGTACGTTCGGTGTGGCTCACCCTCCATGCCGTGAACAGGCGCTTTATCCACCCTATCATCGCTCTCCTTCAATCATTAAAGCGGGTCACAAAATTCTTTTGCGAGCGATGCTCCGCCTCGCTGCGCGCACAGTTGGCGTCGTCCTCGCACCGCGCAGCCGCGCACTCTGCGCGTCTCCTGTGGCGGCGACGCCCGCTGCCTTTGCAGCGTCGTTTAGCCGGCGAGCCCGCGCTGAGCGACTTAGGAGAGCGCTCGACAGCGCGCGGGCGGGCGGCGAGTTTGTGATGCCCTTGCCGGAGCCGGCAACGTTGCCAGGCCCATGCGGCGCCGTGATGAATGTGCTGCGCGACACTGGGATGCAGACCACGAATCGGCTGTACGAGCTCGTGCAGGACCGCTACCCCGGCGTGGTGCCGCACAAAAAACACCTCAAGCGGAGGGTCCTGATGGACGCACTGAGGAACAAGGTCATCAAGGTGCGCGCCACACCGGAGGCTCGCTTCAAAGACCACTGGGCAATCCGGAGGCACGGCCAGATTCGCGCCGCCTCCTCGCGCCGGAAGAGGTGGGGATCGCCGAAGCGCTCCAGAGGACCGAACCACAACAAGAACCTGCCCGCTCTCTCGTAAAGCAGTGCGCTCCGCCTCGACGGCGCCATGGCGGGCGCGCTGTAGGAAAGGGACGGGCTCTGCCAGGACGAGCACAGCAGCCCCAAGAGACACTCCCTACGTCTCCCGCACCGAGGACCGACGTTGCAGCGCCGCTCCCAGCCAAGGTGCCAAGCCACGGCCGTTCTCATATTTCTTTTTGGAAGAATTCTTAAACCGCCTCTCTCGCCAAAAAGAATTACATTAACAAAACAAACTCGCTCTCTCAGGATGACTCTCAAACAGACAGACACACACAAATGTCAAATCACAAAAACCACAGAAAAGAAAGTGGAAGACGCAGGCTGCTCGACACAGGTGCGGACTGGCCTGGCCGCGTGCTATCAAAAAAGAATCCGATTGCTGTCAGGTACTTCCAGCCTGCTGTGGGAACAGCTGACGCAGTCTCGCGAGGCTCGTCCCAGCATCTCGGGTTCCCTCGCCCTGTGCTGGCCCTGCTGTGAGCGCCGTGCCTCGCCTGGCGGCCGGCGTGTGTTACACAGCAGCGCGCAGCCATGTCTCGCAAGAACGGAGAGGAGGAGTGGGAGGACGACGACTTTAGCGAATTCAGCAGCGACAACCGGGCGCGCCAGCCCACCACCTCGCCAGAGGAGGAGGAGGACGACGACTTCTCCGCCTTTGGCCTCGGCGCCCACAGCACCTCGCAGTATGGCAGCGAGCTGGGCAGCCCGGGGATCGAGCTGGGCGATCCCGCGCCCGCGGCCGGCGCGCTGGACGACGACGACGACGAGTTCAGCGAGTTTGGAGTGCCCGCCGTGCCGCCGGCCGGAGGCAAAGCGGAGGACGACGACGATGAGTTTGCCGAGTTTGCGATGCCCGCCAAGAGCGCCGTCTCGTTCGGCTCGAGCCTGTCGATCGAGTCGATGGAGCGGGAGGGCAGCGCTGGTCCGACAGCGACCGACTCCGAGGAGGAGGAGGAGGCAGCCTTGGCGCGTGGAGCGGCCGCCGAGCCGCCCGCGGCGGCCACCGAGACGCCCGCCGCGGCCGATCCCAAGGCTCAGGATTTGGGGGAGGAGGGCGAAGGTGGGGCGGGCGGCGGGGAGTGCGGTGGTGGCGAGGGAGAAGGCGAGGGCGGCGGCGGAGGGGA
>NW_005201289.1:0-8278 GCF_000372725.1 Emiliania huxleyi CCMP1516 | reverse complement strand
TCTTCCTCCCCTCCTCGTCGCACACGCCGTCTCAGTCCCTCCCCCCCCGCCCTGCCCCTCCATCGGCCCGCAGGCCCTCGGCGGCACAGATGCCTACTGGACAGCGCGCGCGGAGAGCTGGCCGAGCTTCGCCAGACGCTGATGCCACGCCTCGCGCCGGCGCTCTCCGCGGCTGCAGCCGCCGCTCCCGGCGGCGAGGGCGGCGGCGGCGGCTTCGTCGAGCGTGCCTACTCGGAGGAGCGTTGGACTTGGGCGAAGGCTCTCCTCGACACTCGAGCCATCTCGCTGCCCGCACCGGCCGGCGCCGGCTTGCCCGGCGGGGCGCTCGTGCTGGCGCCTTTCCTCGACCTCTGCAACCACCGCTGCGCGCCGAACCTCGAGCTCGCAGTCGCGGGGAGCGGCGGCGGCGCGCGGCTCTGCTTGCGAGCCGTGGCGCCTGTCGGAGAGGGCGAGCAGCTGTGCATCAGCTACGGCCGCTTCGACGCGCAGGAAGACACGGCGCCTCTCCCGACGCCCGGCCCGCACCGCCGCCTTGCCTCCACTCCCGCCCCGGCACACCCGCGACGCAGGCGATGCTGCTCCACTACGGCATGGACCCGGGCTGTTGCGCCGCCCCGCTGCTGCTGCGCCTCTCCCTCCCGCCTTGCGAGGCGCTCGACGCCGAGCCCTCCCTGCTCGGCCTGCGCAGCTGCCCCTCCTCGACCCTCCCCTCCCGAGGCTGGCCGGGAGGACGCCAGGTTGTGCGAGGCGTAGGCCGCGTGCTCCTCCTCGCCGCCCACCTCGGCCTCGACCTCGACCTCGAGCTGGCCGCCCCGCCGCTCGCCCCGCCTCTCGCCCCGCCGCTCGCCCCGCCTCTCGCCCCGCCGCTCGCCCCTCCGGCGCCTCTCGAGGGCGAAGCCCCGGCCCCTCGGGGCTCAGGCGGCGAGAGGCTTGCCCAGCCGCTGCGGACCTCGCCGCCGGCTGCAAGGGCCAGCCTGCCGCCGCGCCTCCTCGCCACCGCCCGGCTCTGCGCCGTGCAGGACGACGGCGAGCTGCTCCTGCCCGGCGCGGGCGGCGACGCGCCTCTCTCCGCGGACAACGAGGCGCGCGCGCTGGCGCTGAATCCTCGTGGCTCGCGCGTTCGCGTCGCGTCATCAGACATCACACATGGCCATATGTGGGCCGGCGATGCAAAGCGGAGACACATGGACATGAAGTTGGACACATGCAGTCGTAGATGGAGCTCTCTTCAGCTCTACTATTGCAATATGCAGAGTATTCCAAGCGCGGTCATCGTCCGAGAGAGTGTGTGTGCGCGCTCGTGTGAGGTATGTGTGTGTGCCAGGTGTGTGCAGCCCTGGGCCTGTTCGCCAGGCGAGGGGGTCAGTACCCGAGCCCAAAGTCCCACCGATGCGGCATCCTCTCCACGCCGTCCCGGCCGGCGCGCGGCGGCGCTGAGCATCTCGCCGATGCGCCGCATTCGCGCGAGCTCGAGGTCGGCGACGCCGATGCCTCCTCCGCGCAGGTGGCTCCAGGCTGGTGTGAGGGCCATCTCTCCGCCGCCGCGCGTGTAGCGTCGGGGGCCCGTGCGAGCACGTCAGGCGCGTTGCTCGAGGGGAGGCGCGACTTTGCATCCTTCCAGAGCAAAGGCGGCCGCAGCACCACGGTGCGCACGCCTCCTCTCCTCCCCTCTCCTCGCTTCTCCTCGCTTCTCCTCCCCTCCTCTCCCCTCCCCTCCCCCGCACCACCTCTCCCCGGCAGCATCGCGCGAGAGGCGTAACCCTCCCCCGTCGTGAGCCGTTCCGACCCCCTCCCTGGCCCCCCTGCCTGGCCCCTGCCTGGCAGGTGCGCACGCTGCACCGCTGCGACGTGCGCTGGTGCGAGGGCGAGGGGCTCGCCATCACCCTCGAGGGAGACGGCTTCCTGTACAACATGGCGAGGATCGTCGCGGGCACGCTCCTGCAGGCCGCCGCCAACAACCCCTCCTCCTCACAGAGACACACCGCACAGCCGCCCCCGCTCGCGCCATCTTGCCGCCACTCGGGACTCGACTCCGCGCAGGTCGGCGTCGGGTGCAGGAGCGCGAGCAGCGTCGAGCAAGTACTCGCCGCTGCCGACCGCGTCGCCGCGGGCCCGACGGCGCCCGCGGCGGGGCTGTGCCTCGAGCACGTCGAGTACGAGCGGCCGTGGGCCAGTCGCGGGGAGGCGGCTGGGCAAGACGACGTCGTCGTCGACGAGGCGTCCTGATGGTTCTTTTGCTTTAAAGCTGGAAAAGAATTTAAACAAAAGAACTCTCTCTCTGGAAAAGAAAAGCGCAAAAAGCGTAACGAACGAACCCGCTAGCAAAACTCAGCGGCGCCAGAGCGAATATTCCGCGAGATGATGCTGACGGTGACGCATGCGAATGCGACCGGGTCCGGCCACTCGTCACGGCTGGCCCGTATCGCCGCAGCGACTCTGGGGATCCTAGCCACCGTTCTGGTCACCTCTGGCCTCGCAAGCCAGCCGTTTTTGGAGACGTTTGGTCCCGCTGCTGCCTGGGCCTCCGATGCGTCCGAGCGGGCTTTTGCGCCCAAGGACCGCGGAATGGGTGCAACCATGAAGATGGGTCTCGCCGTGATGTCGGGCGACGAGGACGCCACCGACATCGCCGCTGACCAGGCTTCAGGCATGGCCGCCGACGCCGCCTCCAATGCCGCAGCCGCAGCAGTCGAGCATGGCCCAGCTATCGTTGATGTGGCAAAGATCCTTGCCTCTGAGGGCTACAAGGGATTCAAAGAGGCCCAGGCCAGCAGTGAAGAGGATCGTCGCAAGAACTATGAGGGAGGCCAGCCCTCGGGCTATGCATACGGCGGTAGCAGCCCACACGGCCCGACCCCCCACGGAGGCGGCCAACTCGAGCAATGGGGCTACGCATACGGTGGTGGCGGACAAGACGGTCCGATCTCCCATGGTGGTAGCCAGCACGAGCAGTGGGGCTCCGCCTATGGCCAGCATCAGGTTGCTGCAGCAGAGGCCGCGGCTGAGGCGGCGAGGACACAGGCGGCGGCGGCGAGCGCTGCAAAGGCGCATCTGGAGACCAAGCTAGCAGAAGCAACGGAGGCGGCCAAGGCGCAGACGGCAGAGGCGATTGCCGCGAAGGCGAATCTGGAGGCAAGGCTGGCCGAGGCGGAGTCCAAGCTTTCGGCAGCCGCGGAGGCTGCCAACATGGAGACAGCGGAGGCACAGGCGGCCAAGGCCGAGGCGGAGGCCTTGGCCCAAAAGATGCAGAAAGAGGCGGCAGCTTGGAAAGCAAAGGCGGAGGCAGCGAGCATCCAGCAGGCGGGATATGGCCAGTCACAGGGGCATGTGTCGCTCCCAGCCGGGTGGGCCTCGAAGGTGGTCCACGACGGCACCACCGACGAGGGAAGGACGTATTACTATTGCAGCGCCGAGCACCCGGTAGGTGGCAAGAAGCCGCCGTCACAGTGGGGGCGCCCCAAGGAGCCGTGCGAACTCCCAGCTGGCTGGGCCTCGACGGTGGTCCACGACGGCACCGCCGACGAGGGAAGGACGTATTACTATTGCAGCGCCGAGCAACCGATAGGGGGCAAGAAGCCCCCGTCGCAGTGGAAGATTCCCACCGAGCCGTGCGCGCTTCCGGCCGGCTGGGCCTCGGCCGCGGGGTATGGCGAACACCGCGGCGAGTCGTACTATTATTGCGCCGCGGTCCCTCTCGAGCGGCGCAAGGAGCCCACCTCGCAATGGGAGCGCCCCACTCAGGTGAGCTTGAGATCTCGCCCATCCGCACATATGGTCAGGCGGCGTCTCTTGACGCCTATCTGGTAAACCCTCAGGCGTGCAGCGAGGCAACCCACTCCCAGACTGCAAGCAAGGGCAAGTGCACATACCAAGACAACAATCTCCGAGACAGCGGACCGCGTTGCTACATGGAGGGCATTGCCGAGTGCGCCGGGCAGTGCCTCACGCACGCGTTCAAGCCAGCATACTACACCAACGGCGCGGACGACCTGCAAGGTTGCTTCACGTTCTTAGTCTCCATCACCTAGCGCGTCCGCTTAGGCGTCTGCTACGAGACCATCTCCCAGTGCACCGCCGGGATCAACGCGCAAACTAACTGGATGTCAGCAACCGGCCACTACCGATGCTACCAAAACGAACGCGGCCGGTGCGTTGAAACGAATGGCGCCGCTCTTTACACATCCATGACACGTCCCTAAATTGCCCCCAGGTGCGTGCCCAAAACACAAAAGCCGAGTGCCGGATGCTTCAACACGCCGGGCGATTGCGCAACATTTGGCGGTCGATCCACCTCGACCTATGGTCGATGACGACGACGGAGATGACGACGACCAAGCCAACCCATCCCCCCCTTAACATAGGGGCACCTCGACCATAGGCGACTCGACCAAACATGGTGGCAATCGCCTATCGTTCCGGGCAGGCTGGCACGGCTACGGCCGCCGGCTGCTCTTGTGAGGATGATAAAGGAAACAGGGGTGTATCAAACTTGGCTGTGTGATGGTTGTGAGGACCCTGTGGGGTGGAGATGCTGACTGTGTGACTGCGTGACTAGCGTGTGAACCTGGGGGCGGGCTGGCCATGGGCGCTGAGGGAACAAACGGCAAAATAGCGCATCCGTAGGCCTCGGGACTATATGAGCGTGTCCTCAGGGTCAGAGGCCCAGGAGGCGTGCCGTGTACTCAGAATTGGGCGTACTCAACATGCTACTGACAGAGGAGAAATTCGAACTCCCAATACTCTAAAACGACGCACGGCCCTGGTTCCACTGCTTGTGCGTGTGGACGGCCGGCGGCGAGGTAGGCGTCGCTGCCGGCGCCGCGATCATGCCGCTGGCCGAGTCGCCCGCTCCCTCGAGCCAGTGCTGGAAGACGAGCTCCGCGAAGCGGCGTGGCTCTTCCTTCTCAGGACTGTGCCCGCTCTCCTCGAACCAGACCAGCGTTGCCTCGCCGCCAGTGGAAAGGGAGAGCGAGTCGGTAAGCCAAGGCTTGACGAGGGCGGAGGCGGTGCAGTGGTCATACTTGCCTTGCGCCACGACTAGGTTGAGGCCGACCAGTTCGACCCGCATATCTTGCGCCGCCATCTGCCCCCAGAGCCGCGCAAGCGATGTGCGGAGGAGGGGCATCGCCTCAAGGCAGGCCTTCAGCCCAATCTCCGGCGTGGTCGCCATGGCGAGCGCATTTCGAAAGAACAAGTCCATCCGCCCCGCCGGCTCGCCTTGCTGCGCCCGCACATACTCATTGTAGGACATGCCGCCGTACGACTGCAGCCAGGTCCGCTGAACGAGGAGATCTCGCGCATCGGGACGGAACCCGCCGACCCTCTTGACCGCCTCGATGCTGGCTGCCGAGGCGCCAGCCCGCGCCATCGTGTCGAGCAGATAGCGGAGACTCAGCTCCTCCGACCTCCGAATGTCGACGCAGAGGCCGCGCACGATTACCGGCCCCGAGAAGAGGTCCGGCCGACGCTGTGCCACTAGCAGCGCAAGCATGCTCCCCCACGAGCCACCCATCAGGTGGAGGCGCAGCGGCGCCATCCCGCGCGCAGCAAGTAGCCGCGGCTCACGGTGGAGCCACTCACCGATGGCGATGGCGTCGAGGACGTGCTGCTCGATAGTGAGGGTCGCGAGGAAGGCCTCGCTCTGAACGTCGTTGAGCGCGCCGCTGCTCATCGCCGAGCGCTGGTCATAGTCGGCGACCACAAACTCGGAATGCAACAGCTCTCGGAAGCCACCGTCCGCGCCCGCAATCATCTCGGAGGCGCCCGGGCCGCCGTGTAGGTAGAGCACCACCGGCTTGCTCGCGTCGTTGCCGCGCAACCGCACCACGTGGTTCGAAGGTAGGTGCTCCAGCAAGTCGAATGCGCGAAAGCCAACCCCACCCGCCCTCTGGAGCTCGAGCACCTCGAGAGCGGCAATGCCTTTGCGCGTTGTTTTGGGGGTTACGTACCCAGTTCGGTACCCCATGAGGTAGCGCCAGATCTTGAGCCACGGCTGCAGCGGCGCGACGACGAAGCTAGAGAGCAACCCCGCGGCGGGGCCGACTGCTGCGGGCCAGCAATCCAGCAGATAGAGTGGCAGGAGCACGCAGCCGCCGAGGGCTGGGAGCAACCACAGGTAGATGAGCCAAGCAAGGGCGGGAGTGCACCCTGCGACGAGTGCAGCTCCAAGCAGCAGCCGCGAGGGGCGGGGAGCGAACCACTCCGTCGCGACCGCCGCCTCAAATGTGTTGGAGACCAAATGCGAGCTAGGGGATGGGGACCCTGGCGACACACGGAGATGCTCCTGCTGCTGCTTCAGGTGCCTCTGCTGCTGGCCCTTGGGAGGGGAGAGGCACCCCTTGGACAACGCGTGTACTCCCGAGGTTGCGGCCGCAAGTGCAACGATGCTTCCCTTTTTGATTGGCCGAGCTGTGGCGTCGGCAATCACGCGGCAGGCGCTGATCCCGAGGAGCCTCTGTGGCTCGCGCTCTCCAAATTTTGTTGTTTTGCGACGCATTCCGGACCCCATGCCACTGAAAGGCCTTTATGTTGCTGGAGTCGGACGGTCGATCGGTTGTTGGATCTCGCGCAAACTTGGTTTGGAAAAGAATTTAGAACCGGGAACATTCTCATACCCTAATAAGTTTGGCGCGATCAGTGCACCGCGCTCGCTATTTCTCTCCTGCTGGCCCGCCCCCCCCTGCTATGCAGCGACTGCCCCTCGAGTTCGACCTTCCGGACGCGCTCTGGGCCTACATCCTCGCAGCGCCAGACAGGAGCACTGCACCATCGCCGCCTAGCAGCTTCGCCCTCGACCACGCGCCTAGTATCCGTTCTATCCTGCGCGCGAGCGGCACGTGCCGCAGCAGCCGACGTGCATTGCAATTCATCGAGCGGGCCGCAGTCGAATCGGCGGCGGAAGGCAATGCGCGTGCGCTCTCCCTCTTCCCAGCCGCCAAGCGCATCGATGTGCGGTTTGTCGCTGCCCACTCAGCCCAGGAGCAAGCTGAGGCAGGTGCACGTGGGTGAGCAGCCTGCCCCTCCCTCCCGACAAACCAACTCCCGCACACACACACAATCGCACTCTGGCCATCGAATGACTCCGAATGACTCACTGTGTATGCTAAGACAGAATCTCCGCAGACATCCAAAACGGGCCGTGCCGCGTTTGTGGTGTCCTCTCAAGCACTAGTGCATCCGGGCGCCGCACTCGAGTGGGCGGGTCACATCTATGTGGGCCCAGTGCGCACTAGGCGCATATGCTAGTGCTATCCTGCCCTATGGGAGGCAGAGGGATGGGGGGAGGGGGGGGCAGAGGTAAGGTGGGGTGAGACTGGGGAGGACCTCAGAGATCCTCCATGGGGGTGGGGTCCGGCCCGAAGCCCCGAACAGGTCGAAGCCGGTCCCGCCATCGCCGCCGACGCCGTCGCCCTCGTCCGCCTTGGAGGCGGAGGTCGTCGGGTGGGGCGCCTCGCCCGTCGCGAACCTGCCGCTGAACACGGCGTCGGCCGGCGCCGAGGCGCCGGGGCAGCCGTGATCAGGTCGGCGACCTTTCGGTCCCTGCAGGCCGCATCAATTTTGCCGCGCCGGGACGGCTCGTAGAGCTCGTTGGCGAGCCAGTCCCGGGCGACCTTCGTCGCCACGGAGCCCAGAGGGACCGTGGCGTACACCAGGTCGCCGAACCCGCTGGCCTGCCCCCCTCGGGAGGCAGCGAGTAGGCGACCTGAATATTGGACCCGCTGGGGTTGCGCGCCGCCTGCGTCGCAGCCTCTAGGCCGTCCATCACGAACTCGACGTTCTCGCGCAGCTGCTCGTACGGGTAGTCCGCACGCTCGGCCTCGCTCGCGGCCGCCGCCGCAGCCTTCCTCTCCGCCTTGTTCGCCTTCTGGTTCTGCCGGGCCTTTTTGGCCCTGCGAGCCGCGCGGCCCGAGGCCGAGCATCCTTCTGCTCCTCCGTCGGCTCCTCCTGTGAGGTGTTTTCCAGAATAAAACAAGAGAGCTTCGCTCGGGACGACATGGCAATCAGTACAGAGTGTGACAACCATGGCAGATCGGCGACATCTCGCTCAATAAATTCTCATGCTATGCGATGCGACACTCATGCGGCAACGGGTATGGGCGCACTGAAACACGCTGGGTCACATCTATGCCTTAATCGCCGGCGGGCTCGCCGGCGTCGATGATACCGTTCCGTGGGGGGGGAGGGTCCGTCCGGGGCTTCATGTCGATCGTTCGAGAGGACGCACACTTCTGCTGAATCTCTTCAGGGGCCTGTGTCAGCCGCCGCCCAACAACACACG
>NW_005201290.1:5589-9968 GCF_000372725.1 Emiliania huxleyi CCMP1516 | reverse complement strand
GCCATTTTCCGTCATCCGTCAAAATATCTGAAGATCCCAATATAGGATTCTCCCCAAACCTTGCTCAGCTGATCCAGCCTGGGTCGTAGGCCAGGCCTGGGCAAAGAAACCAGCACCTCATTGGGCTTCCCTGAGCGTCACAGCTCGGTGATCGCGCCGGCCGGACACCACTGTGACGTCCGTTCCGGGCATTTGAACGCGACCTTCGGGGGCAAAGACATGGGCTCTATGGCTCAGACTGGACTCCTCTTGGTCCCTTCTGATGCCCTAGGCCACACCTGGGCCTTACCTGGGGTCCTAGGGGCCGGGCAGGGTTTGCCCCCCCCAACTGGCCCGAAGAACCTTAACATCGAAGTCTAGCTCAAAAAGAATTTAACCTTCCCAGCACGCTGGCACGACAAGGGCGCAGACTGGCGGACTGGCACACACACCGGCACACAAGAATCTTACCAGTTGTCCGGCACGACACTGGGCACGGGACTGGCGCGCACTGGCACTAACACCCAGGTACCGGTACACACGCGACACGGCTCAAAAGAAATGACCGGCTCTTTTGACATGAGGTCCGACCCTTACTGTGTCAAGAGTCCCCAGAAACCCATAAGAATCACACAGTCTACCTGTGTGATGCACACCCTGCGAGCGGCGGGGCGGGGTGCGCACTGTCCCTCTGTGTTCGTGCGTCGCTCTTTTTATTTTATAGGTTACCGACCGCGCACTCACTGCAAGTGCTCCAAGTGCGCCTGTTCCCCCGTTTGGCTCCCTCCCCCTCCCGCCTCCGGACTCCCGGGCGAGTTTTCCCCGAATCTCCCCGAGCCAGTTTTAGGAAGACTACAGGTGCTTCGGTTTCGCAACAGCTTCGTTTTCACAACACGGCCGCCTCGCGACGCCGCGCCGTCGTGTGCAGATCGTGCCCGAGCCGTCCACAAGGCCGCTGGCACATGTGCCAATGTGCCCGGAGGCGGAGCGCAGGGAGTCGGTGGGTGCCGCAGTCCAAGCGATCACTGCACTGCACTGCTCGCTCGCACTGCGGTGCTGCGCCACGGCGGCGAAGCATGTCTGGACTTCAAGGACAGCGCTTCTCCGCTGCTCGAGGCTTGTGGCAAGGTCCAGGCCGACCACACGGAGCACCCGAGGCAGCTGGCGTGGCCTCACTCATGACCTGTGCTACCCGTCGGCGGGGCCAGCTGCGGTTTCACAACGCGCCCCATTTTGGCACCCTAAAGAAAAGAAAGAAAACGCACAGCCCAAGGGAGGGATGAACGGCACGCCGCCACCACACAGGGATTTTAAGGAGAGGTGTGTGGTGCGCTAGCCGTCGCCCACCCTAGGGAGTCTGCCTCTTCCTATCTCTCTTCGCAGTCTCTCGCCGCTTCTCGCTGCAACCTTCATGCCACCTCGCGGTCGTCCCACTCTCGTCGTTCTCTCCCTTGTCATTTCCTCCTGTCGCGTCGTTCTCTTCTGCCTCGTCCTGTGACGCCGCTTGATATATATCTTTGCAGTCACCAAACCTGTGCTGTGCTCAATTTGCTCACCAACCGGGAGGCGGGCGGCCGGGATGAGCGATAGCCCCGCGAGGTACGAGCGGGGCGGTAGCCTTTCTTCACATACCGAGCTCAACGGTCACGAGAGAAGAAGAGGTGCCCAGCACCCCCGCGCATGAACACACATGGCGCCACCGTGAAACGAGGCGGAGGACGCACGTTTCGTAAAGTACGATCCAGACTGGGCACGCGCCAGACGAGCCCGCCTAGCACCCTCCATGTCCAGCTGCGCCTCCAGGAGGTTGCGCACCAGCTTGCCGTGCGCCTACAGATAAGTCTTGGCTAAGTTTCACCCGCACCGGCGCTCGCTGCTGCTGGTGGCGGCGGCGGCGCACGTGGGCATCGATGGCTGCAGTGTCCATCGAGGTGGTGTCGACCTGCTCCCCGAGAGGATCCACCATCAACACCGTATCATCATCCTCCTCATCGGCACCGTCGCGCACAATCTCGACGGCCGGTACCGCCTTCCCACCGCTCGTCTTCTCCGCCTGCACGCTGTTGCTCGCAAATCGCGGCGGCGGCCGCCGAGCGGTGGCGGGCGGGCCGCCGCCGCCGCCGCCGCCGCCGCCGCCGCCGCCGCCGCCGCCGCCGCCGCCGCCGCCGCCGCCGCCGGTCTCCCCCCGGCTAGAAGTACCGCTCGGCGGATCGAGCCGTTGCGGCGGTGGCGCGGAGGCCATCTGCTGTGGCTGCGCCTCGGGCGCTGCAGACAACTCGCCTCCTGCTCCGCCCCGCTCGCCTCCGCTCCCTGTAGGGGCTTGGCCGGGATGGGATGCGACCACCGGCGGCGGCGGCGGCGGCTGCGGCGGCTGCGGCGGTGGTGGCAACGGCTCGGCCTGCACCGGCGGAGCAGAGGCGGGCGGCGAAGAGCGGGACGACTTTGCCGACGCGGCTATTGCGTCAAGGGTGCTCGCCACCACTCCCGCGTTGTCCACGCCGCTGGTTGCGACGCGCGCGAGAGCCACCAGAAACGCGTTCGTGTTCTCGGGCTCCATGCCAGCGACGACCTTGCCCGGGCGGACGCCGAGGGCCCCTCCCGACGCGACCTCCACACACTTGAAGATCTTGGAGAGGTATGCAATCTTGAGCTCCTTCTCCTTGATGCGGCCCGACTGCAGCTCGTCCTCAGAGAAGAGGCCGTCGGCAAAGCCCGTGGCGCGCGTCACCTGGGCAGCGGCGGGAAGGTGTGTCTTTGACGGGCGGCAGTGGTGAACGTCTGCTGTAGGCTTGGCAGGCGGTCGGGCGTGGGTAATAATGCGGCAAGCTTTGTTGAGCGTTCGGCGTCACACCTCAGAAACAATGTCGTGCAGGAAGCGGAAGGGCGGTTTGCTCAGCAGCGCCGCAGTCAGCTTGGGTCGCTTGATCAACGGCCCGAGCGCAGTCTGTGTCGCCGTCACCCACTCGGGGTCGGCCATATGTGTGCGGGGCGTGAGGGCGTGAGGGCGTTGCTCGCCGTTTCATGAACGTGTTACCCCGGCACGCGGGCACGACGCTCGACGCCGAGCCCCGTGAAGCCCCCACGTTTTACCGCGACTCCGTTGAGAGCATACATGAACATGACACGTGCTGTAACCTCAAAAGCCGCCGGCGCCGCCGTGGCCCGTGCCGGTAGGCCTAGGCTGGCCGATTTCTTTGCGGTATCTTGATGTATCTCTCCATATCTGACCGTATCCCGCCATATCCCGCCATATCCCGCCATATCCCGCCATATCCCGCCATATCCCGCCATATCCCGCCATATCCCGCCATATCCCGCCGCGGATACCGCGAAAGAAATCGGCCAGCCTAGGCCGCATTGCCGGTGGCTTGTTCGTGCGCGCGCGATTAAAATTTAAATGGCGACAGCCATCACGCTGCAGAGCCTGCGTAGACGCCACAGACCTCAGACGCCAATTCTGCAGCCCACGCAGCCCTGGCAACTCGAGGGCCAGCAGTATACGACGACGACGACATCTCACACCCCGCGCTGACCAGCGCCATCAGCCCCTCACGGCCCGGCCCAACCTTCCCTTCCCCACGCTCCCACCACCGCGTGTCGTGTCATGAAGCATGATTGATAGACATAGAAAGCATGAACCATCGAAAGGTCTGATCTCCAAAAAGAGCTGTCGGCCTGCCGCGCGCGCCCGCGCCCCGCCCCTTTTGCGCAGCAACACCTTAAACTTCGTGGCCCTCCAAATTCGGGTCGGAGCGCAGCGGAGTGGGCCCCGAGTTTGAAAAAGGCGACGGACGCTTGCGTCCTAGCCTCCAACAACGCCTCCCCGGCGCAGAGGGGCCCCCGGAGGGATGCTCAACCGCACCACGCCACGCCGCTTGCGGCGGTCCTGTTCCCAGCTCCGACCTGCGGTTATTTCTTTTTTTGAGACCTGAAGTCTTGTCGGGTCCGGCTAGCGGCTCGGGTGTTGGTGTGCTGGAGTTGCCTTTGAGCTAACTGCGTAATGAGGGCGCTCCCGTGCCTGCTCGTCATCCTCGTGCTGAGCGCTGTCCTCTTGCAGCTGCTGCCGCGCGCTCGACCTGCTGCCGGCCGAGCCACTGCCAGCGCCTCGCGCGACCTGCACCTCGAGAACCATCACCTGCAGGCCGAGCTCAAATCTCTGCGCGACCGGCTCGCATCGACGCCCATCGTGGTCAAAGATCGTGCATCTGCAGCGGCAGCGGCTGAGGCGCAGTCGAGCTCCACCGCCGCCTCTGTCGCCTCCTCCACCTCCTCTGCCTCCGCCGCCTCCTCACCCTCACCGTCCGCCTCCGCCTCCGCCTCCGCCTCCGCCTCCGCCTCCGCCTCCGCCTCCGCCGCCGCCGCCGCCGCCGCCGCCGCCGCCGCCGCCAGCGCCACAGTCA
>NW_005201290.1:0-3912 GCF_000372725.1 Emiliania huxleyi CCMP1516 | reverse complement strand
CCCGTCTTCGACTGGCGCTCCCCGGCAGCCAGCTGCGATCGGGGGACGGTCCCGTTGGCGTTGCACACATGAGCCGTGTGTAAGGGAGCGGAAGGCGTTTATTTATTTATTTCTGCTTCACGGTGGTGCTCACGGAAAATGCAAAAATAATCCAATCCACAGAGAGCTCACTTGGCCTCTTGCAAATAAAGACTGCGGAAAGCACCACCCTGAATAGAGCCCGCCCAGCATCTGACTCCGCTCCCTAAGTCGAAGAGGAGCATCATCCAGTCTCACCCACTTCGCTCGCTGCCCACTGTCTCCGCTCCCTCCCGCTTGAGCCGCCGGGTCGCGGCCCTCGTTCGTCGCCACTGGCGTGTTGGCCTGTCCCCACGTTACCCCCTTTATCCCTCCTGGCCTCCGCGACTCCCTCAAGCCTCAAGGCCGGTGGGCCTCCTTCCACCAGCGAAGAGCTTCCTCAGCTATGCGCGCCGTAGCCTCATCATCGAGCTGATCTCCACCTCTGCACGCCACCGCTCCCGTCGCCGCCTCAGCCACGACTTGCAAGTTCCTCGTGACCCCGGCGCCACGGTCCCTCCGGCTCTTCTCCGAGAGATCATCTACCAGCGCTGGCATCACCCCCCCGACGGCAGGGGCTAGTGCATCGTACCCGTCCTCATATCATCCAGCACCCTATAGCGTGAGCCCTTCAGCGCAGCGACATGCGCTACCCTCAGCGTCTTCTCAGCGTATTGGAGTCGGGTGCCGCCTGGGCTACTTTGCTGATCGCCGTCCCCGTCTGCGCTCGCGCTACTCTGAGGAACCATTTAGCCTGCTCCCTATTCCCCAGGCAGGCGCCGCTAAGCAAGTGCGCCACATCGTCGCTCTAGGCGGGTTCTCATCTTCCTCGGTCCATTGCTGCGCGGCTTTCCGCACGATCGGACACAGCGGGTCTCGCTTTAGTGCCGCCCTCCTCGCCGCGTCCCTTGCGGCCTTACAGGCGAGGCAGCCCCTGAGTTTGCTCCTTGTGGCGGGCGGCGCCCGGGGTGTCTCTCTCCCCGCCTCTCCCCGCATGATCCTCTCGTGGTGCGCTCCGTGTGGCACCCCCGCCTGCTGCCGCACCCGCGCTCCCATGACGGTCTTGGTCACCACGTTGTGATCGTCCACCGCACGTCGGCGAACAAGTCAATCTCACACGCTCGCGCCGTGCTGATCCTTGATCCAAATCTCAAACCGCCCCGTTTTTAACCAAACGAGCCGCCCCCCCCTCGGACACGTCCCTCCCTGTCCTCTCCACTGGTTCCTCTACTTATAGCCTCCATCCAGCCCCGACCCAACGGGGACGCCACTTAACCCCTCGCCATGCCCCTCGCCCAGCCAGGGATGTACAATGGTCAATGCTGTCTTACTTAATTAAGGTCCGACCTGCGCTCCCTGCACCGGCACACCGACTCGGTATTTAGGCTGTATCCTCGCACTGTCGCTACCTTCCACCGCTTCGCCTTCGTCTCCTTGCTGCGCAGCAGGGTGTAGTTCGGGCCCACCTCCGCCACGCTGTCCAGCACGTGGGCGGCGCTCGCCATCTCGACCGCGTCGTCCTCCGGCGGAAGCTCTGCGTCGCCCGCGGCCGCTCCCCGAGCGCGCTCGTCGCGCATCCGCTCGTGGTGGGCCTGCCGACGCGCCACGCCGGCGCCCGTGTGCCTCGCCGCCGCGTCCGGCGACGGCATCGATCGCTGCCACAGGTCGTCCCACAGGTGTCATCCCACGCACGCGACAGAGGACGCATCCAAACCGCCGCATTTCGCCCGCCGACGAAAGTCTCCCACTCGCGCCCTCCCCAAATCTCGAGTCGTCTCTCTTTGAACATACAACCATACTAGTAAATAAAAGCGGAACACAGACAGAACAACACCCACAGAGCATTCAGCCACAGTTCATACTTCATTCATCCAGCCAACACAGAAACGATCCCGAATGATTTGCACATAGAGTGATGGAAGCCTCAGTTGTTCGTTAGCACCGAGGGCCTGAGAGATGGCTCGTGCGTGCGCAGCTGCAGTCAATTGTCCAAGGTCGCGATAATGGATGCCATCCTACACCCTTCGCAAACCTGTACAGAACCTGAGGGAGGGTGTAGAGGATGTAGAGTGTAGAGCGCTGTAGAGCTGTAGAGATGTAGAGCGCTCTGGAGCGCTGTAGAGCTCTAGAGCTCTACATCCGGCGCGGGACGAACTGCGTGCGTTGTAGAGCGATGTAGAGCGCGATTTTGCTGTAGAGTTTGTTGTAGAGGCTCTACAACCAACCCGCCGGGAAGGCAGTGACTCAAAGAGGTCGAGTCGCACTAATGGGATGTCTCCGAGCTTACTGGAGCTCTAATGGACGGCCCTGACTATCCCTGACACACAGAGAGTCACTCTGATGGCACACAACACCCCATAACTGCGTCATCACCAGCCTGCCATGCGTCGCCGGTGCCGCATTCATCGCAGTGCTTCTTTAGCAGGCGGTGGACTGTCGGCGGCGAGGACGGTCGCATTTGCGCAAGGCGAGGCGAGCATTCAGACGCGTTGCATGCGCCATGACTCGCGCCAGCGCGTGCGGGAGCTCCTGGCTGAGCGTTGAGTCCAGGCGAGTTGCGCTGGCCACTATCGCTACGCCGAGCCGAGCTGACGCGCCGAGGCGCCGGCCAGTCACAGCCGTGAGGCATGCCACAGCAGCAGAGGCACCTCCCACCCACTGGGCGGGCGGACAGAAGGCCAGGGCAGCACTGGCGAGTGCAACGCGCCTCATGTCGGAGAGCGACCGTGCCTCGTTCGCCGCTTATCATCTTACCTTATATTTCCCCGTGTCCTGTTTTCCGTTTCAGCAGAGTGAAGCCGCCACCCAGCACACATGTACATGGTGCCCCTCGGCAAGGAGCGCGCTCCGGCGCCGTCCACGACGTCGTCCGCCGCCGAGGACGCGGCGCCGGCGCAGCACTGAGGTTCGCAGCACCCGGCTGAGCGCTGAGGGAGGCGGCGAACCAGCTGAGCAACAAACTTTCGCACGCTCAGCACCTGGACGAGGTCACATGGACCACCAAGAACTGGCACGGGCTGCAGATGCAGCGCTTGTCTGTCGTCCTCCACACCGCCGTGGCGTGGCAGACGGTGAACGAGCTAGCGTGCGGGGAGAGCGGCATTGTGCACGGTGCGGAATGCATTGCCGTTCTTAACGGAGTCGCTTAGGCGGCTCCGGTGGTGAGCCGGTGTGTGTGCCAGTCCGCGCCAGTCCGCGCCCTTGTCGTGCCAGTGTGCTGTGACAGCGCTGGAATTTTTTTTCTCCAGTGCTCTGCCCTCGTCGCGACCGGTGCACTGGTCACCAATGCCGGAGGCGCCTGCTCCGTCCACGGCGCTAGCCGACGCGTCGACCGCGCCACCGGCCGAGAACGACGAACACTCTCTCATCTGGGCAATTCGCTGCCTCGAGTGTGACGTTGTCGAGAAATTCCTCACTGAGGGTGTGTGCCCGCCCGCGGCCGCTGCCTCCAGCGCATCCTTGCACGGCTCGCCTGCCAGCGGCGCCATCCTCGAGCCCGCGCCAACCCGCGTAGGTGTGACCCAGCGCCACCTTGATTGCGGGCTGCACGAGGTCGCGACTGGCGAGCGCCACTCGGTCGTGCACCAGGAGGCGCGGCTGCAGATAGCGACGCGGCTCGTCGAGTGCGGCGCCGACCCCGACAACCGGCAGCATGGGTGCGGAGGCACCCCGCTCCACCACACGCTTGCGGGCGGCTACGTCGAGCTCGTCGAGTTCCTGCTCGACGCGCGGGCGGACGTGAACGCCGCCAACCGATACGGGGTGCACCCGCTGCACATCGCCGTCAAGCGCGAGTACACCGACTGCATCGCGTGCCTGATGTCGCACGAGCTGCCGCTCGACAAGGTCAAGGAG
>NW_005201291.1:0-8307 GCF_000372725.1 Emiliania huxleyi CCMP1516 | reverse complement strand
GCTCAAGGTAGTGGACCTGCTCCTGCAAGTTCGCCACATACTCGGGCGGCACTGCATGTGGCACTGGCACCTGACGCGGAGTTCGCGCCTCTGGCGAAAGCTCGGCATACGGAGCTCGGCGCTTGGGCGGTGATGATGTCGAGACTTCGTGCAAGCTGGAAATAGTGGTGTTGGGCGAACGGAACGCTCTGCCACCCCGGACCGGGTCCGCCGACTTGGGCCGCTGACTCGCAGCCGGTGCCGCTGCCGGTGGTCGGAGCGCTCTCTTGGCCAGCTTGGTCTTGAGCTCTCGCGCCCGCTGCTCCTCTTGGGCCACGCTTCTTCTGGCGCCCTGTAGCTGTAAGGTCAGGTGGCGGACCTTGTTTGTCAAAACGCCAACCTTGCGCGTGTCTTTCGCATGGCGGTCCTCGAGGTTGCGCCGCTCGCCAGCCAACGCGGCCTCTCGTGCCTCGACGGCAGCCTCCCGTTCTTTGAGCTTTTGATTCTCTGCCAAGAGCACAGCCGCCCTCGAACGCCACTCACTGGCCGAAGATGCTCGGGCTTCAGATAGCAACTCTGCAAGTAGAGCAGCGCGCGCCTCTGCGTCGTGGAGGTCGCTGACCGACTGCTGCACCTTTGCTGTGCACTCCGCCTTGTCCAGCTTTGCACCCTGCCTGGCCAGCATCAAGGAGGAGCGCAGCACGGCAGAGCGCTGCCGCAAAGTCTGCTCCAGGTGCCTGCGTGCCATCACCTCTGAGCGGAGCCCCTCGACCTCTCCCAGGAGGCCGTGCGGGGCCGCCTCAAGGTCCGGCGACGTTTGGATGCTTAGCCTCCGGAGGGCTGTCCAGTTTGCCGAAGAATGCCTCGCCAATGCTGCGGCCTCCTGAGACGCTGACCCCTGTCTCACCGCCTCCTGAGCCCGACTCTGCTCACGCCGCGCCCTTTCGTTGGCATCGACAAGTGCGGCCTTGGTGGCCGCAAGCGATTCGGTTAGCTCTATCATTGACGGGACGACCTCGGGCATCTTCAGCGTTCTCGTCTTCAACGAGCACAATATCGGGCGCGGGCCCTGGCGTTCGACACAGGGCTGTTACGACGTCCCCCGACACACACACATCTGCGATGAGGGAGTTGTTGTTTCTTTTCAGGGTAGTCCGGCAGGGGCTCTCGGGGGGGGGTCCCCCCAGTCAAGGGGGTCTGGGGCGCCGCCCCAGGAGGCCCGCCGCAGGAGGCCCGCCGCAGGCGCCGATTTTTTGTTTGGGGCTTTTTTGACTGATTTTCATGAGGTGTTGCTACTATTTTGGGACCAGTTGAAGCCTAAAAATGGCTACAAATACAGCCACACCAGCTGCTAGTTGTGAGCTGCTACTGTGTGGCAGAGCCCAGAGAGAGGGCTTTCAGGAGCACTATTCAGTTTGATCCAGCTCAACGTTGCGGAGTAGTAACACTGTTCCGTCCGTTACCGTGAGCGGTCGCCGTGACGGAACGGTGTGAGCGGTGAGCGGTGACGGTGAGGAGCACTCCGTGAGCGGTGACGGGGGTGCGGACGAGGCACGAGCGAATGAGAGGTTCCTTTCAGTGAGAGATAGTCAGTCCTAGTCTCTAATAACACATCTCCCACAGTGCACAGATAGCGACCTCTCATTCGCTCGTCCGCGCCCGTCACTGCTACCTAGTCGGGGCACTCCCGGCGTGCGGCCCGGTCCCGGTCGTCACTCCGGTTGCTCGTGGTCACACCGTCAGAACTCAGCTCCGCTAAGGATCCAGCGTCTGAGACTTGGGCATCTTACACAACTTTTGTAGTAGAGCACAATGGCACCCTTGGATCAAGTGGATCACTTCATTACTAGACCGTACTAGAGGTCCCCGTTTTCGGCCGCCGCGGCCGGAGAGCACCCCCGTCGGCTGTTTGATTGGGCGCTGCACAACCCATACTGCGGGCTGCTCTTCCGCTGTCACTGCACGTGGCCATGGGCGGGTGGCTCGGCGCACTGCAACGTGCACCATGCAACGGGACCAAAGGGCCCGTGGTGCAACGTTAGGAACACGCCATTGCACTGGCTCGCGTGGGCGATCAAGGATAATTTTACCGTGTCAGCGATGGTGCTGGCGTACGTCATCAATCACGTGGCTCGCGCAGACTGTCGGACCTTCGGCGTCACCTTTACTTCCCGGGCGGCATCGTGGCGCGCCCCTCTGTGTGCCTGCCAATTCTCACGCGTGCCACAGCGGCAATGCTGACATTTGCGCTGCTGGGTTTCGTGCTTGGGCTCGTGTTCTACCTTGGCACCGACTACCCGTGCTTCCTCTTCATCGTCGACGATGGGCCGGAGGGCACACTGTGCGGCTGGCGAACAAGCAGAACCAATACGAGATGAATTGCAATTGGTGTCGAAGGGCCTGCCCATCAGGGCATTGTTACGCTGCCTCAAGCTCATCCTCATCAAAGCAAGCACGCTAACTGACCAACTGCAGAGTACAGTAACAGCCCATGACTTACATCTGAGATCTCCTCTAAAAAAAGAACTCTCGGAGCATGGCATTCTTTTTCGTCTGCGAACAACGATTCCGACAGAATAACTAACAAATCAAAAATCGTATCGCCCGCCGGTGCCCGCCGCAGTCCAGCGCAACACATGCAGCCGAACTTTGCCGTGCTGGTGACCAGCGAGCGGGGCGACGAGTGCCAGCACCCTCCTGCCGCGCCGAGCCGCTGGCGCACGGCCGCCACCTGTCTAATTACGGCCGTGGCCGCCGCTGCCTTAAACTGGGCCCTGGCAACGGCTGCCATTTCGCTCGCCGAGCGACGTGAGTGTGCCGCGCTCGCTGCGCGTTCGGGCGTCTCGCCGCGGCGTCAGCAGCTGCTCATGTTTGGAACGATGCACGCAGCCACCACCTCCCTTTCCCGCCTAATCTGCGACGTCGACCCGAGCTGCACATTCTTCTTTGAGCCAGACGCAAGGGTCCGAGGCGACTCACCTGTCGGCCGATGCGACTACCGTCGATTCGAGGCACTGCTGCGGTGCGATGCGGACGCCTTTGTGACATGGGAGGCACTTGGGGAGCTCAGTTGGGAGGATGGTCCCTCATGTGACGCTTTGGGCTGCCACTGCTCTGCATCGTGGGAACATTGCACCGGAGCAGGTGCCAACGCCTGCATACTCCTCGGCCTGAGCCAGAAGAGGAGTTAGAAGGAAACATCCGACGCCCCTCTGCCTATGCGCCCCTCCCCCAACAGGCTGCAATGCGGTGCAGCGGCAGTGCGAGTCCTCGCCCACCGTCGGCCTCAAGTCCATCCACCTGGACGGCCGCCTGCCGGACCTGCTGTCCTACTTTCAGAGCCGGCCATCCGCCGCAATCGTGAGTATTGTGCGCGACGTGCGCGCCGTGCTTGCCAGCGAGCTCGTCTGGGACTTTCTCCGGCCGCAGGCGACACGCCCGGGCCACATACGTGAGAGTCGTAGGCCGTTGCCAGAGCTCCCCAAGGCCACAAGGCTCCTCCGCCGCCTCCCTTCACCTCGCACCTCTTCCCGCTCCATCGCACCTCTTCCTCTCACCCTCACGCCCTCCCCACAGCTGCCACACTTCCACCACAAGTCGCGGGACGCGGACCTTGACGACTGGTTCCGACCAGCCGTGACTCGCGGCGAGCGCGTGCAGAGCTTGAGGCGCGAGATCCGGAGGGTGCTTGGCGAGCGATGCCCCCCCCTCCTCGCCGACGCCGAAGTGGCAAGCAGGCACCTAAGCAGCCAGGTACCAATCAATGCTCTCCGATAACACTTCTGCCGCGCTGTCGACGTTCTTTCCATGCACGCCATGGCACTCACGGTCCCACCTAAACTCCCCTGTGCACGCATGACGCTCTCGCTTGTGCACTGAAACCACCCTCCCCTGCGCTCAGCGAGCGTCAGGCGCGCGACTAATACGGGTCAACGCAGACTCCTTTGCGGGCGCGGACGACGGCGCGGTCGCCGAGATTGCCGTCGCAGATGTGACTCGCGCGGCGCTCGGTATGGCGCCGCTGGGCTCGCTAAGTAGCTTGCGTTTCCCCGTGGCTGTGTTGCGGGAGGCGCTCGCAGCAAACGCGACGCCCGCGGCCCGCGGCGGGCGGAAGCACCGCAGTTGGGCGTGGGTGGAGGAATGGGTCCCCGACTACGAGCGTCTCGCGCGCGAAGTGTGCACCGACGCCCTCTTTCACTTTGACCAGGATTGGGTGGTGGAACACAACCTCGCCCGGCAGCCGCGTACACCTTGAGCACGGTGAGAGCTGCGCGCAGAAGCCAGAACGGCGCGGAGAAGTAGTTGACATTTGATCGAATGCACTGCATGTAGTAGTGCCTCCTTTTCGGAGCAGCATTGTGATGGAGCACGGATGGGTGCGCGTGCGGCTGCGGGGAGTGGATGGGTCCGGCCCCATACGCGGGCGGGGCCGCGGGGCGGGGCGCGGAGACGACACCCCTGACAGCCAGACCGCGCAACAGCCCAACGACAGCAACACACCCGTCACCCCCCACCCGGCCACGGGCCAGGCTCCAGGGGCCGGCCACCGGTGCGCCGGGCGTCTCTTCGCTGGGCCGGTCGACCGCGGGGGGTCCGCCCACCGCACCACCGCGCGCGCGAGACACCACACCTCGCATCTCGACAGCGTAGAACTAGTGGCGTGAGTGAGTGACGAACGACCAGTCGTAAATAAAATTGACTACGGTGGCCAGCAACCAGCTGCCAGCAACGGGGCCTGCTCCCTTCCGTGGGAGATACGTACTCTGTCTGGCACTGTGTGGATAGCCGCCGGCGAGCTCGCTTCTGTCCCCTCTCAGACTCTCACTTTCGCCGGGCGCAGACCTGCAGGTCTCCGCGGCTGTCTCTGCACACCCGCAGCTCCTCGTCGACGTACAGCACGTCGAACCACCCAGAGCCAACGGGCGGCAGCGGCAGCTCGAGCGCACGCCACCTTGCAGCGCAGCTCTGAAAAACGAAATTGACGCGCCCGCCGCTCGCCGCCGGCTCGCACGTGGAGCCGACGCGAAGGAAGCCGCCGTCGAACTCGATTGCGTTGTCGAGGGAATACGCCCACGGGCCCGCGCCGCCCTCCCTCGTGCGTGCGATGGCTTGGTATGCCGCGGTGCAAGGCAGACCGAGGAGGCCGCGCTTCGTCAGTGCGAGCAGTTCGCTCTCCGTCGTCCAGATAATATCCCACGTGCCGCAGAGGAGCGGGGAGCTCGCCGGGTCGGCCGTCGGGGTGAGAGCCGCCAGCCGGTCCGAAAGGTCGCGCACGCGCCGAAGGTCCTCTGCCCCGGCTTCGGCGCCGAGCGACTGCCCGCCGCATGCCTCGAGCAGCTGCGCCTTGAGCCGCCTGCGCTCTGCGGCGCGCGCGAGCGGTGCGAGCGGGGAGGGGAGGCCAGCGGGGGCCCGCGAGGACTCCGAAGGCGTGGCGCGCGTGAGCACAAAGAGGTACGAGTCGGCTGCCTCGCCCTCCTCGCGCGAGAGCAGGCCGAGGTCGCGAGCGGTGGAGCGGCCGCCGTCGACACCCGCGCGGACAAGGCGCGTGTCTTCGTCCGTGTACGTCAGGAGCCACGTCCGCTCCGTTCCCGGCGGGAAGGCGACGGGCGGGAGGCGGAGGCCGAGGATGGAGAAGGTGATTGTCTGGAAGGCGACGCGCAGCGCGAGAGGCCCCCTCGGCTCAAAGGTGGCGGTCAACTGGACAAAGAGGGCCGCCCCAAGGAGCGAGAGCTCGTTTGTGTACGTCCGGCTCGGCACGTCGACGCGCTGGAAGGCCGCGCCGCGCACGGGGCCGAGCGCCCCGTTGCTGGGAGGCGGCGCGTTGCTGTAGCGCACCTTCCAGCAACCCTGCAGCGCCTCTAGCGCGTCGGCGCCACGCGCAGGGTTGCGCGCCTCGAGAAGCCGGCACTGCTCGTCGATCAACCGGAACTCCGTGTCCGGCACCCGGAGGGCTGGGTCCCCAAACGGCTCGAGGAGTGCGAGGATACTCTTCTTCAAGTCGGCCGTGCCTGAGCTTGGCAACGGGCCTCCTACGCTGCGAGACGCGAGCTCCTGCACGATTTTGATGCCGCGCCGCGCATCGTAGCCCGCCACGGGCGCCTGGAGGCCGAGAGCGAGGAGCGTGAGCATGGAAAAATTTCTTTTTCTTTTCCCGTTAAAGAAGGGAACGGGGGCTGATGACAAGATATGCCGCGCGAATTTTTTTTCGATTTTCGCGATTGACGGCCGACACCCGCGCTCACCTCGGCTCCGCTCGGCTCGGTGCCACGATGTCGTCCCTCGCCGATCTCAGCGGCTCGAGAAATTTGGAGGAGAACTTGCTTCACCCGTCGGACCTCGCCGAGGCTGCGCGAACGACTCGGCAGCCAAGCATCCTCTCGCCACGCAAGCGCCTCCGCTCGCGCGGCACGCTGCTGCTTGTGCGCACGGTCACGGCAATCTCGCGTGGCTCCAGACCGCCGATGCTGAAGTCGATCCCATCGGTCATGGAGCCCGAGCAGCAGAATTCATACGCCGCCGCCGAGCTCGTGGTGCCGCCTCCTGCGCTGCTTGACGGCTCGCGCCGCATGTTGGCGGGAAACAGGCTGTACGTGCTGCTCGTGGCCGTGCCTGTGGCGCTGGCCGCAAAGCCGCTTGGCTGCTCGGACGGCGTCGTGTTCGGGCTCTGCTGCTTTGGCATCCTGCCGCTCGCCGCCCTCCTCGGCGATGCGACCGAGCAGGTTGCGCTCCACACCAACGAGACCCTCAGCGGGCTGCTCAACGCGACGTTCGGCAATGCGACTGAGCTCATCGTCGCGATCTGCGCGCTCAACCGGGGCCTCCTCGCCGTGGTCCAAACCTCCCTCCTCGGCTCGATCCTCTCAAACACCCTGCTCGTACTCGGCTGCGCCTGCCTCGCGGGCGGCGTCGTCACGCCGGCGCCGCGCTTCAATACGGCGCTCTCAGCCCTCCGGCAGCCGGCTGCAGCGACGTTCCCGTGAGCGACTGCCCGCCCACCTTCAGGTGGCGGCCATCTCGAACGCTGCGCTGCTGCAGATTGCAGTGCTCGGACTGCTGCTGCCGACCATCATGCACTACGCCAAGGACGACATGGACTTTATGCAGCCTCTGTCGCACGGCATCTCGATCGGGCTGCTGCTGCTCTACCTGCTCTACATCTACTTCCAGCTCTTCACGCACCACTTCCTCTTCGAGGCGCCGCTCGAGGGCGACAAGTCGCTGCAGGACCAGGAGCCCGAGGAGGACGAGGAGGACGAGGAGGACGAGGTGCTCCTCTCCTTCTCGGGCGGGCTGCTCTGGCTCGGCATCGCCACCGTGGCGATCGCTTTCCTCTCGGAGGAGCTCACCGGCGCCCTCGAGCCCGCCGCCGCGGCGTGGGGGTTGCCGCAGGCCTTCGTCGGCTTCTGCTTGCTCCCCATCGTCGGCAACGCGGCCGAGCACTCCACCGCCATCGTGTGTGCGTACAAGCAGAAGATGGACCTCGCGCTCGGGGTGGCGCTCGGCTCGTCGACGCAGATCGCCCTCTTCGTCATCCCGGTGATGGTGGTCATCGGCTGGGTCATCCAGCAGCCCCTCGATCTCTTCTTTGGCCCCTTCCCGACAGCAGTCACATTCCTCTCCACCAACCTCGTCTTCATGGTGGTGCAGAACGGCGAGACCAACTGGCTCGAAGGCGCCATGCTTCTCTTCTCGTACGCCATCATCTGCTTCTCCTTCCTGTTTTATTGAGGCGCCTCGCAGTGGCTGGCTGCGAATTCATCTATTTTTCTCTTCCCGCTGGCGCCACGGGAAGAGAAGTACCCCGCTGGCGCCTTGGGCCGCGGGCCAGGCTGTTGCGCCGTGCACACTTGTGATGCTCAGTCCGCAGAGGAGGTCTGGCCGAGATCGCGGTCCCACAACCATGTCGTGCTATGTTATACCGGGCGGGGCGCCGCGAGGCGCTTGGAGAGTGACGCTTGTGTGTCTGTGCGAGATTGTCCATTGTGCCAGGTTTGCCGCGGTTCGTTACCAACGGGGATCGTTCCAACGCAGATTCGGAGAGGACGCCCCAGTCGTGCTCGTGCGTCGTGGCACGTGGGCGCAGTGGCTAAGTGCCGACCGGCGCGCCCGACCGGGTTTTTGTGCTTTTGTCCCTTTGACGCGCAAAGCGCTTTGGCAAAAGGCCAAAGCGCACAGAACCACAGTCCACAGTTATCAGTGTTTGACAGCAGATCTCTGTTCCTCTGTTCCTCTCTCCCTGACGTCTCTTCGTCTGAGAGAGTTTTACATCGTGATGAGAGAGAATAGGGGAAGCAAAGGGAAAAAGGCAAACGCCCGCGGCCGCGCTTA
>NW_005201292.1:0-8308 GCF_000372725.1 Emiliania huxleyi CCMP1516 | reverse complement strand
GTCGAGGGAGCTGCGCCGGTGGCTCGCTTTCACCACACCCTGACTCTGCTCCCGCGCCGCGAGGCCGCGGGCGACGACTCGCTCGCCCTGCTCGGCGGGCACGACCGCACCATCTCCCCGCTCCTCGACCTCCGCCTCTTCTCCCTCCGGCACGCCTCCCTCCCGCGCAAAGCAAGCGGCGTAGCGGCCGCCTCTGTCTCCGTTGGCTGGAGCAGATCTACGCACGTCCTCGGGCCGGCGCCGTCGCCTCGCGCCTTCCACTCCGCGGCCCACTACGACCACCCCGCCGCCGGGAGGGGCCTCCTCCTCGCTTGCTGTGGGCTGGGGCCTGCGGCGGTACCATCTCCCCATATCTCCCCATACCTCCTCCTCGCCTGCTGCGGGCTGGGGCCTGCGGCGGGGGGCGGGGAGGGGGGGTACGCGGCCCTGTGAAGAGAGGAGCTGTGAGCAGAAGAGCTGTGAACAGGGCGGGGAGGAGGTGTTCGCGGCTCTCGACGACACGTGGGCCTTCGACCTCAGCTCCGGTCGGTGGCTCGAGCTGGCCGCCAGGCTGCCGCATGGCTTCGCCCGCTCCCGCGCCGCCCTCGCCGTCTCTCGCGACCGCCTCCTCCTCGCCGGAGGATGCAGAGCCCGGTACGATCTCCCCACATCTCCCCACATCTCCCCATACCTCCTCGTCGCATACCTCGCCGGAGGCTGCAGAGCTTGGCCCGCCGCGCTGTTGGCCACCTCCCTCCCACGCTCCCCCCGACCCTGACCCGAGCCCGCTCCTCCTCTGCCCGGTAGGGCTCCCGCCCTGGCGACCTACCTCCCCCTCACGCCGGGCCCCGCCTTCGACGACGTCTGGCTGCTCGACCTGAGGAGGGCTGTGAACAGAAGGGCTGTGAATAGAAGGGCTGTGAATAGGTCTGGCTGCTCGACCTGAGGAGAGGTCTCCTCCAGTCGGAGCTAGGACCTCGCCCTGCGGCTGCCTTGGAGAGTTTGCTACAAGCAATCTCTCTCTGTACTCCAATGCACGAGCACTAGGCCTCCGCCCTGCGGCTGTCTCCGCCTGGGAGCGGTGCGTGCTCCCCCACGAGCGGGCGCACCGCACGCCACACGCCAACGCCACCGCCGGCACGCTGCACGGCGGCGCCGTGGTCCTCGTGCTGGGCGGGCACGACACCTTCCTCTCCCCGCTCGCCGACGAGGCGGTCGACTCGTTTGGCGACCTCGCCGACGAGCAGGCGTGATCCCCCCATCTCTCCCCACCTCTCCCCACATCACCCTCGCCGACGAGCAGGCGTGATCTCCCCATCTCTCCCCATCTCTCCCCACATCACCCTCGCCGACGAGCAGGCGTGATCTCCCCATCTCTCCCCATCTCTCCCCACATCACCCTCGCCGACGAGCAGGCGTGATCTCCCCATCTCTCCCCATCTCTCCCCACATCACCCTCGCCGACGAGCAGGCGTGATCTCCCCATCTCTCCCCACCTCTCCCCACATCACCCTCGCCGACGAGCAGGCGTGATCTCCCCATCTCTCCCCATCTCTCCCCACATCACCCTCGCCGACGAGCAGGCGTGATCTCCCCATCTCTCCCCATCTCTCCCCATCTCTCCCTCGCCGACGAGCAGGCGTGATCTCCCCATCTCTCCCCATCTCTCCCCACATCACCCTCGCCGACGAGCAGGCGTGATCTCCCCATCTCTCCCCATCTCTCCCCACCTCTCCCCACATCACCCTCGCCGACGAGCAGGCGTGATCTCCCCATCTCTCCCCACCTCTCCCCACATCACCCTCGCCGACGAGCAGGCGTGATCTCCCCATCTCTCCCCACCTCTCCCCATCTCTCCCTCGCCGACGAGCAGGCGTGATCTCCCCATCTCTCCCCATCTCTCCCCACATCACCCTCGCCGACGAGCAGGCGTGATCTCCCCATCTCTCCCCACCTCTCCCCATCTCTCCCTCGCCGACGAGCAGGCGTGATCTCCCCATCTCTCCCCACCTCTCCCCACATCACCCTCGCCGACGAGCAGGCGTGATCTCCCCATCTCTCCCCACCTCTCCCCATCTCTCCCTCGCCGACGAGCAGGCGTGATCTCCCCATCTCTCCCCATCTCTCCCCATCTCTCCCCACCTCTCCCCACATCACCCTCGCCGATGAGCAGGCGTGATCTCCCCATCTCTCCCCACCTCTCCCCACCTCTCCGCAGGCGTGGGCGCTGCACGAGACCGAAGCGATCGTCGTCGGCGAGCGGCCGGAGCGAACAGAGGCGCGGCTCTGCACGCGAGGGCTGTGAAGAGAAGAGCTGTGAATGGAAGAGCTGTGAACAGGCGCGGCTCTGCACGCGAGGGGCGCCGCACAGTTATGGGGAGGGGGGCGCCTCGCCCTCTCGCCGCCAGCTCGTCGGCGGCGCGCGGATGCTCGTCCAAGGCCTCGAGACGCAGGTGCAGCAGCGGCCGGTGCAGCAGCGGCCGGGAGGACCGACCGACCGCTTGCGGGAGAGAGAGGCACCGCCAGGACCTGTCGCGGCACGATCCGCAGGCGCACATCAACGGCTCCATCGGCACGGTCGTCTCGCGCGCTTCCGGCTCCGCGGACGGGCGCGTCGATTTGGCGCTCGGCCCGCCGCACAGCAAGAGCATCTCGATCCGGTGCCAGCATCTCCGGCCGAGCCGTTCCGAGGCGCGAGGGAGCATGCCAACCCTCGCCGCGCTGTGAATAGAAGAGCTGTGAATAGAAGAGCTGTGAATAGGCGCGAGGGGGCATGCCAACTATCGCCGCGCCAGGCGGCGGAGGAGACGGTTCCGCGCTCTGATCCGTCTCCAACTAGTCATCGATACCACGAGCAGGAAGGCCGACTCTCCTTGTTTGGTAGGCTCCGCGCTCTGGGTCATCTCCCCGGCGGAGAGAGCGGCGGGCGAGGGGCGGGCGGCCGAGGCGCCTTCCAACCCGCCCCGCCGCGTCGCCGTCAGCTGCATCTCGGTGCTGCCGCAGCCCGAACACGAGGGGTCCGCTTGAGTGGTGCGATTAAGTCAGGCAGCGTGGGTAGTAAACTTCTCTGCTCCACACACACAAGAGGTGGTGTGGGGGGCAAGGCCCCCAACGGCAACGCCCAAGAGCGCCCGCGCGCCGCCTTTCGTGGTCTTTGTACAGGGGCTACAGCATATTCCAAAGAGAGAGAGGGCCGAGGGCGAGGCGTCGCTCGAGACCGGGAGCCGGGAGGGTGTGATCGCGGTGTGTAACTGTACGTAAGCTATTACGTATGAGCTGTGCATGCTGCGCCCGCGCGGTGGCGGGCGGCGCGAGCGCTGAGCTCTTCAGCATGCGTTCGCCTCTTCCCACTCACGAATCTGCCGGCGCAGCGTGTGTGGTTGGGGGCTAGGAAGCTTTGCACGAGCGCTTCGCCCGTCATCGGGCTCGTCGACTTGGTCGCGAGCCAGCGCTCGATCGCCGACCGCTCGTACGAATGCCCGTCCGCCGCCATCACCGGGTCACTCATGAGCTCGGTCGTGATCGGGCAGATGAAGTCGGCCGGCGGCTCCTCCTCCCTCGGAGCCGGCGCCTCTGCAGCCGAGGACGGCCCTTGCGCCTCCGCCGCCCGCCTCCCCTCCTCCAGCCTCGCGCTCTCCTCAAGCGCCGCCGCAAGCTCCGCCTCCTCCGCCGCCGCCACCGCCTCCTCTTCTCCCTCTTCCGCCGGCGCCTCGGCCTCTTGCGACGTCCCAGCGCCTCCCCCGCCGCCCTGCTTCTTCTTCTTGCCTCTCTTCTTGGCCTTCTTCTTCTCCTCGGCGCACTTCTCCGACTCCTCCTCCGCCAGCAGCGCCGCCGCAGCCTCCTCGGCCGCCCTCTCGGCCTCCACCCTCTCGGCCGCCGCCCTCTCCGCCACTGCCCTCTCCACCTTCGCCTCAATCTCCGCTCTCTTCGCCTCCCTCGCCGTCGCCTCAATGGCACGCTCACACTCGGCGTGGCCCTCCTCCTTAGCCAGCTGCAGCGGTGTACGCCCGCCGGAGGTGCGCGCCGCTGTGTCAGCGCCCGCCCGCAGCAGGCAGAGCACGACGGCGGGGTGGCCCTCCTTGCACGCAACGTGCAGGGGCGTGCAGCCGCCGTTCTGGGCTTGGTCGACCGCCGCGCGAGCCTTGGTTGCAGCGAGAAGCGGCGAGAGACTGCGAAAAGAGATACGAAGAGGCAGACTCCCCAGGGTGGGCGACGGCTAGCGCATCACACTCCTCTCCTTAAAATCCCTGTGTGGTGGCGGCGTGCCGTTCTCATCCCTCCCTTGGGTTGTCTGTTTTCTTTCTTTTTAGGCGACCCAGCTGAATGATGCGTGATGGCGCGGCTCATCCTCAATAATGGCGCCAGGCGAAGAAGAAAACGCCAATCGTTCTTATTCTTTTCCTGCTACAATCAACAATGTCAATGAGTGCTGGTTTACGTTATATACGTGTACCCTTCCCTACGTTTCTCCGAGACTTATATACCCGTCGCCCCCGCCCGCTTCGCTCGCTCGCTACGCCGGGCGCTCCCCTCTCTCTCCCTCCACACGCGCTGCAGCATCTCGTAGTCCTCCCTCGTGTCCACGCCGCTGCGTGCGGACTGTACCTCGCCGACGAGGATGGCCATCCCCGCCTCGAGGGCCCGCATCTGCTCGAGCTGCTCGAGCGCCTGGCTCGGAGAGAGGGAGAGAGGAGTCTCGGAGAGAGGGAGAGAGGAGTCTCGGAGAGAGGGAGAGAGTTTTCTCGGAGAGAGGGAGAGAGGAGTCTCGGCGGTGCCTCCAGGCGCGAGGGAGGCAGCTCGACGAAGCGCTGCAGGGAGGGCGGCCGAAAGGCGTACAGGCCGACGTGTTGCTGCGCCGCGCACTCGCCAGGGTTCGGGCCAGGGTTCGGGCCAGGGTTGGGATCGGCTGCTCCGCCGCCCCGCAGCAGGAGCGAGGCGAGGGTCTGCCGGTCGACGCCGATGGGCGCGCGGCTGAAGAAGAGCGCGCGCCGGCAGGTGGCTCCCTCCGCGCCACCGCCCGACGGACCTGCGGCGCCTCTGCTCACCGGAAGAAGGCCCTCGCTGTGCAGCGGCGGACCGCACACCACCTTGACCTTGCTCGGGTCGAGGAGCAGCGCGGCAGGGAGAGGCGTGCTCAGCGTAGCAATGTCGGCCGTCGGGTGGGAGAGCAGCAGTCGCGCCGACGCGTCGATCGCCGACGGCTCCACGAGCGGCTCGTCGCCCTGCACGTTGACGACGACGTCCGCAGTGGCCGCCACGTCGGCGCGCAGGCGAAGCGCCGCTGCGACGCGGTCGGTCCCCGACGGAAGCGCACTGTCGGTCATCACCGCCTCGGCGCCAGCTTTCTCCGCAGCGGCGGCGATGCCTTCGTGGTCGGTCGCAACGAGCACTCGTTGCACCGTGCTGGCGGCGAGCGCAGCGCGCACGACGTGCGCAATCATCGGCTCGCCACCGAGCATGGGGAGCAGCGCCTTTCCTGGCAGCCGCGTCGACGCGAAGCGGGAGGGGATGACGGCGATAACGCGGCCCATGCACCTCTAGTGATGGGGCGCGACGCTGAGGCGGGCCAAAAGAATTTTACAAAACCAGGTCGCAGAACACGATTCACGCGACAGGCAAGGCACGGGCGACGGCTTCCTCAGAAGCCGTCGTCCTCAAAAGAATTTTATACTCGGGAATTTTGCGCTCATTCGCTGAGTCAACCCGACGCGACAGAGGAGGAAATGACAAGGGAGAGAACGACGAGAGTGGGACGACCGCGAGGTGGCATGAAGGTTGCAGCGAGAATCGGAGAGAGACTGCGAAGAGAGATAGGAAGAGGCAGACTCCCTAGGGTGGGCGACGGCTAGCGCACCACACACCTCTCCTTAAAATCCCTGTGTGGTGGCGGCGTTCCGTCCTCCCATCCCTCCCTTGGGTTGTCTGTTTTCTTTCTTTTCTTTAACCCGTCGCCCGACTCACTCTCCGCCCGCCAGGACCGCCTCCGCTGACTCGTCCGGCTATGAAACCGATACGCCGGACGAGGTGCAGCAGGGTATGCGGCGCGCTCGGCATGAGGACGCAGTTCGACGCGGCGGTGGCGGCGGGCGAGCTTCTCGAGCTGCTCGAGAGCTTGCCGCGAGGAGCGGTCGAGGCCTGCAAAGCCGAGGGCGCGAAAGAGAGCCGAGGATGCGACAACCTCAGCCCCCTCCTTGTCCGCAAAGCCATCGAACAGTTGTACCATCGCGGTCAGCGCGGTGACTTGGACATCCATCTCGGCCCGCCGCGTCGCGTCTCTGAGAGCGCGCAGGATGACGGCGGCAGACGTGGAACCGCTTGCGCCGCCCGCCTCGGCCTCACCCTCACCCTCAGTACCGGCCGCTTCGAACGGCTGTCGGGGAGCGGCCATTGGCAGCGCCTCGAGATCTTCGGGGTAGAGTGACCAAAGCTGCGCGAGAAGCTCCAGCGCCAGCGACCGCGTACTCGCCACCTCCGACCCCTCTCGCAACGCCGCCAGGCCGAGTTGCACAAGATAGAGGAGAGTCTTATCGCAAGCCGGTTCCTCCCTCTCCACGTCCGCTGCGTGGAGCAGCGGCATGACCTCGAGTGTGAAGGAGAGATAGGCGGTGGTGTCGCCGAGAGCAGAGGGCAGTGTCGACGTGAAGAAGAGCAGCCGCGACTCGGGGCCGAGATCGATGCACGGGGGGACAAGCGGCAGCAACGAGCCGATGGCATGCAGGTCCGGGTGAGTCCGCCACGCGCCAACGAGCGCTGCCAGCCCCTGCGCGTCGAACCAATCGGCCAGCATCTGTGGCTGCACGACGGTTAGTCTGGTTGCGACGTGCGTCAGGAGTCGCGCGCCCCAGAGCACAGCGTCGGCACAGGGAGCCGCGAGTGAGTGGCTGAGCAAACCGAGCGCCGGCAAGGTGGCCTCGCGCTGGGTTTCGCAAAGCTGAAGCAGCTGCCGGCGGTGCGCGTAGATGAACTTGAGCCATCGGACGATGAGCTCAAAGTCGCCGCGCAATCCGGTGGAGAGCAGCTTGCCGCCGTGGTCGAGGGTGATGCCAGGGCTGGGCGCGGCGACAACGCCAGCGGCTCGCGCTGCCGGGCCGCATTGCTGGTCAAACGTGACTGCCACAAAGTCCTCGAGAGTGCTGCAGTGCTCCATTGCCTGGCGAATCGCAAAGTGCTAGGCGAGCCCCGCCTGTGCGCGCGCGGCGAGTAGGCCGCGATGAAACCGACAACGCGGAATTGTTTTACAGTTGTACTCTCGATTTGAGCACACGACCCTCAATTGTTGCCGCCCGCAAAATTCACTCACTGGGTCTGCGTGTGACTTCCCCGCCCCAGCCCTCGACCGGGTGGCCGTGGCCTCTACAACTATACGGCCTCTTGCTGCCGGGCCCCAGCGGCCCCTCGTGTCTCTGAGATCTCCGGGGAATATCCTTGCAATAAAAAGTGGCGGCCAAAACCGCAATGAATTTGAAAAACGATGCTCGATGAACGATGATGGCAATTGTTCTGTCACACTGACTGATCCATCAATAATGGAGTTTTTCCCACTAAGGCTAGTTCCAATTCACTCTCACACGCTAACTTGAAAACGCGTCCAACGGAGCTCCGTGTTGCTCCCAGCGCCCTCCCCCGCGCTTCCTGCGGCCATGGCCGATGATACTAGTATGAGAGGTCATCTGGCTACCGCGAGCGCGACTCAACTCGCCGACGTCGTCCGATGATTGTGCCTCAAAGTCAGCCTCCGGAGGCTATCGTGGGGTCGAGCCGGCGGTAGCCATGACATGTGGTTCCACCACCCCTCGCAGGCTTTGCCTCTGACCGCCACCGTTCCCAGGCTGCCTAGTGGGATGGAAAGGAAGGCTGGGCGAGCGTATAGAAGCGTGCTCGACCTCGTCGTGGCAACCTGCACGGCAGCGCTGGTAGGCGCGATGAGCGTCGTGCCACCTGACCCAAGACGGGTCGCAGGCGTCGTACCGAGCGTGTCGAGACCGTGTCCTGATGTGATCTGCACGGGTGAGTCACGTCGGCGTCAAAGGAGCGACGTGCGACCTGTCAGAGCTTGATCTCCGATCTCAGCGGCGTCGAGTCGTCTCCGGCGCGCGACAAAGGTACATACCCAGGACGCGCAGAGGCAGTTTGAGAGCGGAGATCAAGGACTGAGAGGTCGCACGTAGGCCCGTTGACGCCGATGTGACGCACTTGTGCAGATCACATCAGGACACGGTCTCGACACGCACGGTAAGACGCGTGCGAACCGTCTTGGGTACAGGTGGCACGAGGCTCATCGCGCGTACAAGCGCTGCCGTGCAGGTTGCCAAGACGAGGTCGAGCACGC
>NW_005201293.1:5670-8794 GCF_000372725.1 Emiliania huxleyi CCMP1516 | reverse complement strand
GGATTTGAATGCCGACCGGGAAGCCTTGCTTGATTGGCGGAGGCCCTCATGCTTGAAGAACCGCTGGAAGGCCTTGGACCTCCCCTTCTAAGGCCGGTGCCTTTCCCCCCGGCCTTGCGGTTGCGGCAGAATTGCACTCTCTCCCTTCTTCCCTTCAGGGGAGGGGTCCGGCGGGGCTGCCCGTCCGCCCGCTTGCGCAAATTTGTGGGAGGTGTACAGGCGGATGCGCGCGGGAGACCGGAGACACGTGCGATTGGCGCCGCCGCGCGAGGGCGGCGGGCGCGGCCGGTGCCCCGGCGGCGGGCGCGGCGGGCGCGGCGGGCGCGGCGGGCGCGGCGCCATGCGGGTTCGGGGCACCGCTGGTGGCGACGGCGCTGCAGCGCCTCGGCGCTCTGAGCGGCGCAGTCGACCCGGCGTCCGCAGCGCCACGCGGGCGAGCAGTCCTCGAGGTTCCGTCCCACAAGCTCTGCGCCTCTGCCCCGAATGTAGGCGACTCTCACCCCTGCCGACCTGAAGCGGTTGCCGCTCTTTGAGCGGCCAATCACGCTGCGGAGCTGACGTCGTCCGACCCCGTCCGCGACAATTCGACACACCCTCGCTCAGCGCTGTTCATCACACTTCACAGATCTCTCGAGCGCATATACATCGAGTCATCGACGTTAGCTGCGCAGCAAAAAGAGCAAACGAAAGAATCCTATAAAGCCGCGTAGCGCGAGGCGTACCGGCATGCATGCCACGGTCAGTGGAGTGTGTAGCGAGGAGAGACACTCCAGCCGCTGCCAAAGCCGAGCGCCGTAACACGGGGCTCGGCTCGGCCTCGGGGGTGGGTGACCCCCGTTATAAACATATATGGACAAAGTATGCCGCTGAGCAGCACGCCCACACCCCGCGTCACCGGGTCACCGCGCGCGATCTGAGTGTCCCGTCGATAGTGCACACAGCGAGAAAATCCTCCACAGGGTCGATTCCACTCGAACACTTGACAGATCACGCATCGCAACGCTCGTTTGTCGACCGCCGCGGCAGAACTGGAAGCTGTGTGCGGAGGCACACGCGACATTGGGCCGCTAGGCCTTCGATCCGCCCAGGCACGGAGGGGAGGGCGGCACTGCGCCACTCGCCTTCGCCCACTGCGCCGGTGTCTTGGCCACGATGGTGAGAGCGTGCACCGGCCCCTTTAGCTCGTCCGCCAGCGCCTCATTGACCAGGCGGTGTCGCTCGAGCAGCGGCACCGACGCAAAGGCGTGCGCGACTAGCACGAAAAGTGCTGTTCGGGTGCGAAGCTCGCCATCCTGAAAGACGAGACGCCTCACGCGCTGCCCGGGCTCTCGCCGCTCCCCGTCGCGATGCAGGACAGTTCTATCGGCTTCAAGGTTGGCAGGACGCTGAAGCCCGTCGTCGCGATCCCCCTGCCGCTTCAAGGCGGTGCCACCCCCGACAGCACGAACTCCGGCACATCCTCGTTGCTCTCCGCCTCGCCGCCTCTCGGGCAGCCACTGCCGCCTGCACTGCCGCCTCTCGGGCAGCCACTGCCGCCTCTCGGGCAGCCACTGCCGCCTCTCGGGCAGCCACTGCCGCCCTCCGAGCCTGCCGCCGCGTTTGCCGCCGCGCGGGAGGAGACAACTGCAGCCCCCGCGTGGGCGGGGCAGCGCGGCGATGCGAGCCTCTTCTCTGAGCCTACTCCCGTGATGCTTGCTGCCACCACGCCGAGTGATGTTCGACCGATGAGTGGCTCTCTCCCGGCCGAGGAGGACATGGCTCGACGTGTGATGCTCGACGCGTGCCGCGGTACACGCTCTTCGGCTAGACGTTCCCCGCCTGGTTCGACCCGCGGATCGCCATCGGCGTCTACCCGATTCTCTCGCTCATGATCCTGACGGTGCCCGACGCGCTCGCGCCGATGATCTACACGCTCTCTGTCGAGGAGTTTTGGGACAAGGCGTGCACGAAGAAGGTGATGCGAGAAGCGAGATGTGGAAATTACCGATCTCGTCTCCGAAACTGACTCAAATCGGCTCTACCGCCGCAACCGAAAAACGAATGAAAAACCATCTGCCGCCGGTAAAAAAAAACCGTAGGAAGAACTCGCGCCGCGCCGCACCGCTAGTGCGCTCCGAAGGCACACGCGACGCGTCTCCCCGTCGCGCCCCGCTTCGCGTACTCCTCGCGGCCGGCCGCGCCCTCCGCTTTTTCCGCGCCCACCGCCTTCTCCGCGCGGCCCGAGCGCCCACCCCCTTCTTCTCCCGCCTTCCACACCCCGTCGCCGCAGTAGACTCGCTCTCTCTCCGTGCGCCCATTCAGCAAGCAATAACCACCTCGGCCGTCCCCACACACGCAGGCTTCCCGACGACGACCGCATCAACTGAAGTGCGGCATGCCCCGCCCTCCCTCGCGCCCACACCTGAGCGCTGCTGGTGGGAGGAGGAGCGAACGCTCCCTTTCTGCGCCCCCGTGATGATGGTGTGATTGTGCGAGAGAGGGTGGGGGGGAAGGGGGGGCGGCGGCGAGCACGGCGGCGGCAGCGGGCGCGCCCGAAGGGTTGAGCTTCGCATGAAGCCAACTCCTGTTGACACGCGTCGGGCGCGTTACTTCGGTCGCAGGCATGCCACGGGTGGAGACGGAGGAGGCTATCGCCATCCTGAAGCAGCAGGTTTCCGAGGGCCGCGTGCTCGAGAAGGTCCACGGGGCGGTGCCGATCGAGGTCAAGATCCAGTCGGGCAAGATCGTCAAGTTGGGCGTCTACAAGGCCAACCCCAACCGCCCGCCGATGTTTCCGGAGTGCCCGTCAGTTCTGGTCCGGAGCATTAGCGGTGCGGGGCGGGTCACCGGCGTCTCCAAAGCGGAGGCGCGACGGCGGCGCAGCGTCAAGGGCAAGGCGCTCGTGCGGTCGCAAAAGAAGAACGTCAAGGCTGGACGCGCGAAGAGCTTCCAAAAGCGGGACGGAAGCCGCGGCGGCACCGGCGGCAACACCCACGGCGGCGTCAAGCAGACGACCAAGGACTCGCCGCTCATCAAGGGTGTGATCGCGGCCGGCCAGGCGCTCGTCAACGGCGCGCCTGCCCGGCGGCGATGACAGTGTTGAGGAGCGGAGAGTCCTTGCTCATGTACATGACGCCCGGGTTTT
>NW_005201293.1:0-5185 GCF_000372725.1 Emiliania huxleyi CCMP1516 | reverse complement strand
CGCTTGAGGACCTCAACGTCCTCCGCGTCCTCTACCTCGTCTTCGGCCGCACCATGAACGGCCACCGCGTCCCCGGCTCGGACAAGAAGGACGGCATCGAGCTCAACATGGAGACGCTGATGTACGTGCTCCCGCTCCGCCCCGCGATCGCAAAATAGTCCTTAATCCAACTTGTTGTGTGTATAGGTACATCTTCGGCGCTGTCTTCAAGCACCACGCCCTCTCCGACTGCCTCGACCAGACCAAGGTCTGGCACGCAATCCTGGGCGCGCTGCGCGCCCGCTGGGGCGTCGGCACGCGCTGAGCGCCGCCCCCCCCCCAAGTCCCCTCACTCACCGCGCGCCGCTGACCGTAGCGGCGCGGCGACCACTCCCACACCACTCCGCCTCGCACCGTGTCCCGTCACTCTTCACTGAAGGGCACCGTGTCCCGTCTTCACTGTCGCACACGCGGGGACCGCGCCTTTTTGGTTTCTTTGTTTGGCCTTTCAAGAAGAAATGCCATGGAGCGCCGTGTTTCTTCTTCCAGTCTCTCGATGCCCGTCGTCGAGCCTCCCCTCGCGGTTGCGCTCCGCGTCGGCGGCCGCGTCGTGCTCGGCTTCCACGTCCACAAGTACGACGGCCTCACCTTTGGCGCGGCCGAGCTGGTCCTCGGCCCGGCCTCCTCCGCAGTCCACCTCGGCGTCAAGCGACCGCTGCCGGAGCTCTTCCAAACCGTCTGCAAGAGCGTCTTTGGCGAGGTCGCTCCACTCGATGCCTCGCTCGAGGTGGGCTTCCGCTCGGCCCTCCCGGACGAGTTGCTCGGAGGCCAGCGCGCCGACGGCAGTGACATCGCGACCACCTATCCTAACCGAGGGAGGGAGTGCACCGCGCCCTTCTCGCCGAGGCTCGGGACGCGCGAGGTCGAGTGCGCAGGGCTGGAGGGGTGGCGGGACGAGGAGCCGCTGGTGTGGTACTTGCTCAGCCTGCTTCGGCCGTGGTTCGAGTCGGCGCTCTCGCCTGCCGAGAGCGAGCGGCGCATCAACAGCTACCGCGGGAGCATGAGCCACAACCAGCGCCACGCGCAAAGCCGGCTGCTGCACAAGCACAAGCACAAGCAGCAGGACTCGACCAGCGCGATCGGCCTCCAGCACTCTGGCCACAACCGCCCCGCATGGCAGGCGTGGGCGCTGCTCGGCTACCGGCTGCAGCCCGGCGGCGGCGCCATCAGCCGCCGGGGAGACTGCACTCCCAAGGAGGGCCTCGCGGCGGTGGCAGCGCGGGAGCGGCTGCCGTGGCCGGTCGAGTCGTGGCCGTCCGAGGAGGTGATGGACTGCTTCTTGTCGCCGGTCGACGCGGGGACAACGGCCGCGCTTGCCCGGAGCGCGGCTGCCAGGGCTGACGCCACCGCCTCGTCCAAGTCTTCTCGCACGATGAAGCCGCGCGCCGGCGAGGTGGCGTGGCTGCTCTCGGCGGCGGAGCCGCGCCTCGTGCTCGTGCTCGGCCATGCCTGCTGGGGAGGCGGGACCGAGAAGGGCGGGCTAGCCCTCAAGCGGCTGCCGAGCACCGGGGAAGCCGCCGACCGCGGCTTGCCTCCGCTCTCGGCGCCCGAGCAGCTGCAGCCCGACCTGACGGTGCCCGTCACCCACGTGATGCCGTTCGCCAAGCTGCTCGACATGGAGTGGTGCCGGCCGCGCGGATCTCGCCCGATCGCCACGCGGCTGACCGGCGGGGACGACGCCGACGCCGAGCTGAGGGGGTCGCTCAAGGACGCCATCCGCGCCTACCTCTCGGGCGAGGCTGAGCAGGACCAGCTCGGCATGGGGGCGTGGCTGGCGGACGGCATCAGCATCAAGCCCGAGGAGTACGAGACGGGCGGCGAGTGGACGCACCTGCGGGCGCTCGCGGGGATCGACGTCCTCGTGTCGAGGCGGTACGCGGTGTGGCGCGGGGAGACGCTCCATTTCCCGGGCGAGGTCGTCTCTGCCATCCTCAAGGAGGAGCCTCTCCCGTGGGAGGCGGAGGCGGGCGGGCCCGGCCACGAGGGAGAGAGGGAGGAGGGGGAGGGGGCGGATGCGGGCTCGCCGATCCGCGACCGACGGGCCGAGGCGCGGGCGGACCGCCTCCGCGACGAAGAGGTGGCGGCCTTCGAGGCGGAGGCGAGGAGGGAGCAGGCGGCGGCGGGTGAGCGCGGCGCGGCAGAGGTAGCGGGCCGCATCCCGGCGGGCGTGGTGATGCACGGCGCCTCTGCGCCCGGCGCGAGCAGCTCGAGCGCCACCGGCTCGACTCTGCCGACGGCGCCTCTCGGCGGCGGCAGCAACCCGCCAGGCCCCGGCTCCAAGCGCAAGTTGGAGACCGGCAGCGGCGAGGAGTCAGAAGCGGCGCGCCTTTGCCGTGCCGATCTTAGGGCGGCCGAGGCTGGGCTGGCGAGGGAGGTGGTGGTGCCCTTGGGACACCGCGCCGCCGTTGTGGAGGGCCTTCGCCGCGTGCTGTCGGGCTCAAAGCCGCCGCCTGATCCGGAGGCATATTGGGCCTCCAAGGGCCCCGGAGGGCGCTTCCCCTTTCCGGAGCACCTGTCGGCCATGCGGGCGGAGCTGGCTGCGGAGGAGGCGACGAAGAGGGGCCATGCATGAGAGTAATTGAACTCTTTTTTTAGAGTTTGTGTGCTATTCGTGCAGGCCCCAAAGACCGACGTCGATGGCGCGTCTCGTGCCCTCCGCCAAGGGGTAGGGCCCGGTACTACCGGGTAGCGAACTGGTGTAATTAGCGTATGCACACACACACACACACCCAACAGTCACACACACCCGACACACGGGCGTGAACTGTGATGATTGCGGCTCGTCGCACAGTCGGAGGAGCCTCGTGCGAACCGTCTCAGCGCCGCTGGCGAGCGGGCGCCGGCTGCAGCACGACGGAGGCGCGAGCCGAGCCACTGCGTCCGACCCGGAGAGGCGTCCTTGAAGTGACTTTCCGAGCCGCGTGGCACGTTGTGGCTCGCGCTCTCGTTCACCACGTCCAAAACGTCTGGCTTGAAGGCGGCCTCGAGCTTGGCAGTGATCGAGGCCGCGACGGGGCCGGCGGGGTTAGCCGCGACGAGGTCTAGCGGTGTCGTAACGCTTGTGGTGGCCGTGTCGACGAGCGTGCACACCTGTGGTGTCGTGCAAATTCTTTTTTCCTTTCGAAAAAACGAACGGCCCGCCTCTCCGCTGCAGGCCGCGCCTCTTCCCGACGCACGTTCGACGGCTGTGCGCTTACCGACTCTGCTTACCGACTCTGCTCACACCTGGAATGAACGTCAACTTCTCCTCCACCTCTCTCTTCACCATCTACTCGGAGCTTGACCACGACGAGCAGGACGCGCGCCGCGCCTGGCTGCAGGACGTGGGCCGTGTTGTAAAGACGTCGGGCCCGCTGCTCCTCGCCATCAGCGGCTCGGCGCTTCTGCCGCTGCCGTGCGCCTTTGGGCAGGCGGGCATTCCGGGCGCCAGCGTACTCCTCGTCCTCACCGCCGCCGCCAACGACTACACGACGATCCTCATGGTCCGCGCGGCGTCGCGGCTCGGCGTCTCGTCTTACGAGGAGGCCGTCCTCGGGTCTGCCGGGAGGGCGGGACTGGTCGTGGCGCGCGTCTCGTTGGTGGTGCTCCTCTTCGGCACGCTGTGCGGCAATCTCTCCGCAATCTCAGAGACGGCCGAGCGCGCGCTCGTCCTCGCTGGCTGGACGCGGCTCGCGGCGCGACACGACGTCCTGCTCGCTGGAGCGACTGTGGTTGTGATGCCGCTCTCTCTGCTGCAGCTGGGCGAGATGGGGGGCATCTCCCTCTTCGGTCTCGCGATGATGGTTGCGCTGCTCGGCTACCTCGCGCACGCCTGCCTGCACTCGCACGCGGCGCTCCGGCCCTACATGCTCTCGCCGCAGCCCGCCGCGCTGCCGACCGCCGCCTCGACGTTCGGGTACGCGCTCTACGTGCAGCCCTGTGTGCCGCCGCTGCTGCGCTCGCTGCCGCCGGGCGAGCAGGGCCGCAAGACGCTCGAGCGCGCCGCGCACCTCACCTTTGGCGTGAGCGCGCTCTTCTACCTCCTCGTCGGCTGCAGCGGACTCCTCCTCTTCGACACGAAGACACCGCAAAACGCGCTGCAGGGCTTTGCTCACGCGAGTGCGGCGTCGCCGCGCACGGCGTCCGGCCTTCACTGCCCACGGGCATCTCGGCTAGGCTTCTCCGGCGAGTCGGGCGCCCTCCTCTCCGGCTGCTTCTCCCTCTACCTCGCGCTCTGCTTCGCTCCCATCGCGGCGCCGCTGCGCGAGACGCTGGTGCGGCTCGCCAAGGGATCGACGGCGGCGAGCATCCACACGAGCGAGCTTCCTAGACACTTCCTAGACACTTCCTAGACACTTCCTAGCATCCACACGAGCGAGCTCTGCTCCCGCGAGCCCGCTGTCGAGCCGTCTCCGTCGGTTGGTGGAGCTGTGGCCTGCTTTACGTAGGCGAGCTCTACCGCGAGTCCCTCGCGGGATCGCCGCCGCTCGTGCTCAACATGCACACGGCGCCGGCCGAGCTGCCGCCGCTCTCCAACGCCCTCGTCACCGCCTTCATCGTCGGCGCGGCGCACGCGGTCGCGCGGCTCCTGCCCAACGCCTCCGCCTCCATCTTCGCCTTCACCGGCGCGACTGGCGTCGCGATGGTCGCTTGCCCTACATGCCGCACGCATACCTCCGTGCTCACCCGCAGCTCACCCACCGCAAGTCGCGCACACACCTGCACTCGCCCGTGTTCGTGCCGTACGCGCTGCTGTGCCGCTGTACCCGCAGACCTCGTGCTCACCCCGAGGCGCCGCAGGGAGAGCACGGGCCGGTATTCCCACCCCTCCGCCGCCCAAACTCACACCGCGGCTTCCGGCGCGGACAGGCGCATTCGCACACTTCTTGTTCTATTGCACTCTAGGTGGCCTATGTGCTCCCCGCGTGGACGCACATGGCGGGCCCCCGCCGCAACCCGCGCCGCGCGCCCGCCACCGGCTCGAATCTGCGCGCGTCGCGGCTGGAAGGGCGAACCTCTGACTCAGGCGGGCCGGCCGCTCGGCGCAGGAGGCGGCGGCCGCAGATACTGCTGGCGCTGGTTGTGTGGTTGGGCCTCTTTGTCTCCGGGCTCACGCTGAGCGAGGTGGTGCGGCAGTGGATGGGCGCAAAGCCTCCGCAATGCGTCG
>NW_005201294.1:0-8313 GCF_000372725.1 Emiliania huxleyi CCMP1516 | reverse complement strand
AGAGACTGCTTCCGGCCGGCTTGGTCGTCGACACGCACGAGGGTAAGGCGTTTGTTGGCACCGTGCTCCTGTCCGAGGAGGGCATCTCGCCTGTCGTCCCGCTGCTTCCGGGCTGGCTCGCTGCCGCTACCGCGCTCTCGCATCACGCCGTCAACGTGAGGACCTACGTCCGGCCAGCCTCCGGCGGCGACGGCGGCGTCTTCTTCTTCACGCTCGACTGCTCGCAAATCCTTCCCGCCGTGGGCGCGCGATCCCTCTTCTCCCTACCCTACCGGCTGGCGCGCATGCATCGCGGCGGTGCCGATAACGCCCACTCCTTCACGAGTGAGCGCCTCATGGGAGTATCCGCCTCCGTCTCTGCAGAATGGAGCGTCGACGACGGCCCTGCCCAACCAGCAGAGGCCGGCTCTCTCGCCTCGTTCCTGGTGGAGCGGTACTGCCTCTACAATGAGGCGGGGCTACTGCTCCGCTCCACCGTGATGCCGCGGGAGGCCGGCCTGTGGGTGGGCCGCATCACGCACGACCCGTGGCCGCTGCAGGGCGCGAGACTCACGCGCTGGCGCAGCAGCATGCTGGATGCGGTGCCAGGCCTGCCCGGCGCGCTCGTCGACCCCGACGCCGCGCCGCTCGTGCTCTACTCACCCGGCGTGAGCGGCATTCGCTTCTGGTGGGGTGGTCCGCTCGAGGAGGGCGCCTCGACGGTGGGGGAGGTGCTAGACAGATAGTGGGAGCGTTTTTCTTCGGGAAGCCTTTTGCCTTCGTGCGCGTTTTTCTTTTCCTCGCGAAAGAAAGAAAGAAAACAGACCCCACGCCTTTGCAGCGAATTTTTTCTCTTTTTTTCGCGATGTGGGGGGCGCGCGAGTTTTGTCCTCGCGATGTCCACCCCGCCGCGCCGCCGCTCGCGCCGCCTCGCCACCTCCTCAGCCGCCGCTCCCGCGCCGAACGCGCCGCCCACCCGCCTCCTCGACCTCCCCACGGAGCTCCTCGTCCGCGCCCTCTCTCGCCTCGACGGCCCCCTCGACATCGCTCGCGTCGCGGCCGTCTCGCTGCTCTTCCACGCCTCGCTTGCGGCGGAGGGCATCCGCTTGTGGGCGCAAGAGCGCGGCTTCGAGCTGCCGGCGCAGCCCGAGGGCGAGGGCTGCGCCGTGCGGTGGCTGTGCTTTGCTGCGCTGCTGTGCGAGTCCAACCCGCCGGCGAGGGCGGCGGCAGGCCTTCTGCACAGCCTCTTCATCGACGGCGAGGGGCGGCTCTCGTCATGCGGCAATGCGGGGAGCTACCCAGGCCTCCTTGGCCATGGTGAGGGAGTGAGGCGGCTCAACACGCCGACCCGCCTCCCGTCGACGCTGGGCGGCGAGCGCGCCGTGAGCGTGTCGGCAGGAGCATACCACAGCCTCGCCCTCACCGCCGGCGGCGCCGTCTGGAGCTGGGGCGAGGGGAGCTTCGGCAGGCTGGGCCACGGCGACGAGCAGGACCAGCTGCTGCCGAAGAAGATCGATGCCTTGGCCGACCAGCGCGTCATCGCTGTGTTTTCTGGACGGTACCACAGCTTCGCCCTCACCGCCGATGGCTCGGTTTGGAGCTGGGGCGATGGAGACAACGGCAAGCTGGGCCACGGCGACAGGCAGAACCAGCTGCTGCCCAAGAAGGTCGAGGCCTTGGCTGGGCGGCGCGTCGTCGCCGTGTCGGCAGGACGCGAACACAGTCTCGCCCTCACCGCGGACGGCAGTGTCTGGAGCTGGGGCGAGGGGGGCTTTGGCTTTGGCCAGCTGGGCCACGGCGACCAGCAGAACCAGCTGCTGCCGAAGAAGGTCGAGGCGTTGGCCGGCCAGCGCGTCGTCGCTGTGTCGGCTGGAGACTTCCACAGCCTCGCCCTCACCGCCAACGGCGACGTCTGGAGCTGGGGCTGGGGAGGGCAAGGCCTGTTGGGCCACGGCGACACGCAGCAGCAGCTGCTGCCCAAGAAGGTCGAGGCCTTGGCTGGCCAGCGCGTCGTCGCGGTCTCGGCTGGAGAGGCTCACAGCATCGCTCTCACCGCCGACGGCAGTGTCTGGAGCTGGGGCTATGGAGAGCGAGGCCGGCTGGGCCACGGCGACGAGCAGCGCCAGCTGCTGCCCAAGAAGGTCGAGGCCTTTGCGGGCCAGCGCGTCGTCGCTGTGTCGGCGGGAGGCGAACTCAGCCTCGCCCTCACCGCCGATGGTGCTGTCTTTACTTGGGGCGAGGGCGGTGCCGGCTGCCTAGGCCACGGAGAGGACCTGTCGAACCAGCTGCTGCCCAAGAAGGTCGAGGCGGGCGGCGGAGAGTGAACTCTTCGAGTCGTCTCGATCTAGACGATACTCGAAAACACTCGAGTGAGGTATCTGCGACGGCCCTGCCGAACCGGCAGAGCCCCCGGCTCCTGGTCGAGCGCGGCAACGAGGCGGGGCTCCGCTGCTCCGGCTCCACCGTGATGCCGCGGGAGGCCGGCCTGTGGTGGGCCGCATCACGCACGACCCGTGGCCGCTGCAGGGCGCGAGACTCACGCGCTGGCGCAGCAGCATGCTGGATGCGGTGCCAGGCCTGCCCGGCGCGCTCGTCGACCCCGACGCCGCGCCGCTCGTGCTCTACTCACCTGGCTCCTGGCGTGAGCGGCATTCGCTTCTGGTGGGGTGGTCCGCTTGAGGAGGGCGCCTCGACGGTGGGGGAGGTGCTAGACAGATAGTGGGAGCGTTTTTCTTCGGGAAGCCTTTTGCCTTCGTGCGCGTTTTTCTTTTCCTCGCGAAAGAAAGAAAGAAAACAGACCCCACGCCTTTGCGGCGAATTTTTTCTCTTTTTTTCGCGATGTGGGGGGCGGGCGAGTTTTGTCCTCGCGATGTCCACCCCGCCGCGCCGCCGCTCGCGCCGCCTCGCCACCTCCTCAGCCGCCGCTCCCGCGCCGAACGCGCCGCCCACCCGCCTCCTCGACCTCCCCACGGAGCTCCTCGTGCGCGCCCTCTCTCACTGCCACAGCCCCCTCGATATCGCTCGCGTCGCGGCCGTCTCGCTGCTCTTCCACGCCTCGCTTGCGGTGGAGGCCATCCGCTCGTGGGCGCAAGAGCGCGGCTTCGAGCTGCCGGCGCTGCCCGAGGGCGAGGGCTGCGCCGTGCGGTGGCTGTGCTTTGCTGCGCTGCTGCGCGAATCCAACCCGCCGGCGAGGGCGGCTGCAGGCGCTCGGCACAGCCTCTTCATCGACGGCGAGGGGCGGCTCTCGTCGTGCGGCTGTGCTCTGTCCTTCCCAGGGATACTCGGCCACGGCGAGGACGTGACACGGCTCAACACGCCGACGCGCCTCCCGTCAACGCTGGGTGAGCGCGTCGTCGCTGTGTCGGCTGGAGTATTCCACAGCCTCGCCCTCACCGCCGGCGGCGCCGTCTGGAGCTGGGGCGGCGGAGTCTACGGCAAGCTGGGCCACAGCGACGAGCAGCACCAGCTGTTGCCCAAGAAGATCGAGGCCTTGACTGGGCGGCGCGTCGTCGCTGTGTCGGCTGGACGGTACCACAGCTTCGCCCTCACCGCCGATGGCTCGGTTTGGAGCTGGGGCGATGGAGACTACGGCAAGCTCGGCCACGGGAGCGACGAGCAGAGCCAGCTGCTGCCCAAGAAGGTCGACGCCTTAGCTGGGCGGCGCGTCGTCGCCGTGTCGGCAGGACGCGAACACAGCCTCGCCCTCACCGCGGACGGCGCTGTCTGGAGCTGGGGCTGGGGAACCTACGGCATGCTGGGCCACGGCGACCAGCAGCGCCAGCTGCTGCCCAAGAAGGTCGAGGCGTTGGCCGGCCAGCGCGTCGTCGCTGTGTCGGCTGGAGACGTCCACAGCCTCGCCCTCGCCGCCGACGGCGCTGTCTGGAGCTGGGGCGAGGGACTCTTTGGCCGGCTGGGCCACGGCAACACGCAGGTCGAGTGGCAGCCCAAGAAGGTCGAGGCCTTAGCTGGGCGGCGCGTCGTCGCCGTGTCGGCAGGAACCAGCCACAGCCTCGCCCTCACCGCCGACGGCGCCCTCTGGAGCTGGGGCTGGGGAGGCTTTGGCCTGTTGGGCCACGGCGACCAGCAGATCCAGCTGCTGCCGAAGAAGGTCGAGGCCTTGGCTGGGCGGCGCGTCATCGCTGTGTCGGCGGGAGGCGAACACAGCCTCGCCATCACCGCCGACGGTGCCGTCTTTACTTGGGGCGAGGGCGAGACCGGCTGCCTAGGCCACGGAGAAGACCTGTCGAACCAGCTGCTGCCCAAGAAGATCGAGGCGCGCGGCGGAGAGTGAACTCTTCGAGTCGTCTCGATCTAGACCATACTCGAAAACACTCGAGTGAGGTATCTGCGACGGCCCTGCCGAACCGGCAGAGCCCCCGGCTCCTGGTCGAGCGGTACAACGAGGCGGGGCTCCGCTGCTCCGGCTCCACCGTGATGCCGCGGGAGGCCGGCTTGTGGGTGGGCCGCATCACGCACGACCCGTGGCCGCTGCAGGGCGCGAGACTCACGCGCTGGCGCAGCAGCATGCTGGATGCGGTGCCAGGCCTGCCCGGCGCGCTCGTCGACCCCGACGCCGCGCCGCTCGTGCTCTACTCACCCGGCGTGAGCGGCATTCGCTTCTGGTGGGGTGGTCCGCTCGAGGAGGGCGCCTCGACGGTGGGGGAGGTGCCAGACAGATAGTGGGAGCGTTTTTAGGAAAGAGTTCTTTTCCTTCCCTCGCGCGTTTTTTCTTTCCCTCGAGGCTTGGGAGGCCTACCTGAGCCCGATGCGTGTGCTCTTGGCTCTCTCGCTTGCGTTTTGGTGGTAGTGGCTAGTGCTGCGGCGTATATAGTGATTAGTGTGACGATCTATGCGTAGAGCCGTACTATGTGATCACCCGCGAGATAATGCCACGTTACTCGTTAGGATGTCGAGCCTGAGTCACCCCACGCCCCACGCCCCAGCCTCGTTTTCCCGCTCTCTCGAGAGACGCACGAGAGACGAGGCTCGAGAGACGCGTCGGCCCTCGGCCGTCGCGAGCGCCCGGTAGGTCTAGCCCCTTGCCGTCGCTAGCGAGTCTCGCTCGAGCGAGAGAACGAGAATGGGAAAGAATCCCAACTTGGCGCTCGCGGCGCGGACCAGCCGCCTGCCTGCCCCCTTGTACTCCCTTGTAAAAGTAATCACTTTTGCTGCGCGGCGCCATCGCAGTCACGCACCGCGGCAATCTCCGTTGGCCGTCTGATCAAAAAGCGCCTCCGACGGCTAGACACAGAAACTTGGGGTGCAACTTTGAGACCACGAACCACCTACAACCCCCGCATAGTCGCCGCCGATGACGCCTCAGACGGGCTCGAGTCCGGCCGAGGGGCCATCCGGGAGCCTCGGCGCTGCCGTGCGTGCAGTCTCCCAGCTCAAGTCTGCGATGCTCCAGCAAAAGCCGCAAATGCTGCTGCTGGAGCCGCACAGCCTGATGCAGTTCCTATCCTGTGCCTCGGTTGCAGCCAGGCAGAGTGCGCCACCAGTCCCTCCCTGCGCGAGGCTGGCCGCCTTGGGGCCCGCAGCACCCTGCACGGACCACGCGCCGCCCCAAAGGTGCGAGCAGTGCAGCGGCCACGAGGGCAGGCCGGCGGGCGAGGGACAGGGTCCGTGTGCGAGCTGCTGGTTTAGCCATTGGACCTGGGCCGTGAAGCAACGCACGGCCCACCGGAAGGCGGCCAAGTCCGGCCTCCGCCGAGGCGGCCAGCCCTCCCCCAGCCTGCAGTCGCGATCGCACCATGCCGGCTCGCGAGCCCCCTCACCGAGCATGGCGGCTGCCGAGGCTCTAATGTGGTTGGTGTCAGAGCCCGAGGCCGCCTCCGCTCGCTCCTCGACGCCGCCGCGCTCATCGCCAACGGTAACGACCTTCATCTCCCCCATCAGCAAGCGCGCCACGAAATCGACGCGGAGACCAGTGCCAGTGCCGATGCCAGCAGCGATGCCCGTGCCGCCGCCAGTGGCGCCGGCGCCGCCGCCGGTTCCCCCCCCCGCCGGCGCCGCGGGGAGTTGACGCACGACCCTCCCCCGCCTCCCACCCCTCCTAACCCTAACCCTAACCCTCCTGCTCCTTCCGCACCCACGTGGTTCCGAGGCCCGAGGAGGCAGGAGATTGAGTGAAAACGGCGCCCTCCCCTGCTCGGTGCGTGCGCACCGGCGCACGCACGAGTTAGTTAGTAGCGCCCTGCATTCGCCTTCAGCTTCACTCGATAGATGGCTTGATGGGCTGGGTCTTTTCGCCGCGTGGGGACTCGTGCTGCTTGTGACATGCTGTGACCCGTGTGCCGTGTGAACCTTGATGATTGATGTGAAGACGCTTCGTCGTCAAGTGAAAATATCTGAGCGCCGAAAAGAAACCGTTCTCTAGTGCGAGGTTGCTCGTCTGTCGGTGTCGCCGTCCCGGAGGCGGGAGGGGCACTTGGGCGTCCCAACGGCTGTGTCTGTGATTCAGACTGTGTACTGTCACTCCCCTGTGAGCTTTGTCCCGGCCGGGGGGGCACTTGGAGGCGGGCGCGCGCGGGGGGGCGGCGGGTGTGAGGAGAGCGATGTGCCATTTGTGTTTCCTCGTGTGTGTGTGTGTGTGAATGAGTGAGTGAGTATTACACACACACATACCTAAGAGACACACATCTCACACATGTTTCCTAGGTTAGGTTAGGTAGGAAGGTGAAGAACCTTCCTTGCTCGGACTGGAAACGAAACGGCAAAAAGAAAATCGTCGATCGCCATGAGTGCGTGAGCACGCCTGGACATCGAGACCCTCCATTGTGGCTTGGGTCTGCACCGCACTGATGGATCCCGGCGCGCAGCTGCAATCTGTACTGAGTGACGGCGTGGCCATGCTGTCCGGCATGCAGCCTCCGCCTGTCATTGTTCAGCAGGGCATCGGGGGCGACCCTCCAGCACCAGTGGGCCCCACCGTCGGGCAGTGCGAGAAGGATCCTCTCTGTACCCGCGGTTTCAGGTGGGACCAAACCCGACCCCCATATCTCGCGCCCGCCTCTCCCGTCACCTATACCCGACCCCCATATCGCGTGCCCGCCTCTACATCCACCCCCCATCTCCCTTCCACTTCACCACCACGCTAACGGAGCGCACCCATGATCATCAGGCATTGTGGCAAGGGTGGGCGATGCAGCTACGCGCCGCGCGTGCCGGCCGCGTGCCCCAAGCCCGCCCTCTCAAAGCCGCAGTCGTCCAATGCAAAGGCCATCTCGCACGCGTCGCCGCTCAAGGAGGCTCTCCGCAGATGGCGCAAGATCGAGGAGGCGCGGCAGGGGAATGTGGCGATGACCACGGAGAGGAGGGGGGAGTACCGTTGGCTGGTGCTGTTCGCGATGCACGCGGGGATCCTGGAGAAGGAGGCCGTCACCGACTTTGTCATTGAGCGCCGCCGCGAGCTCGGCTTCATTGCCAACGAGGATGACGAGCAGCGCAACCGACGGTCGATGGCGGAGATCGTTGCAAAAGAGTTCCGCAACGGGAACGAGGGGTGGTGGACGGCTGCGGAGGAGGAGTGCGGGACGAACGGCCCGTTCAAGCTCACCCCCTCCGGCGTCGCGCAGCTCTGCCAGCGCTGCGGTGGAGACAACTCCTCTGGAGACGAGTTGCTCTGCTGCGATGGACCCGGGTGCGCTGCAGCCACTGACTCGCCACGCCCGTGCTCCCCTCGACACCGACCCCGCCCCCGGCCTCCCCCGGTGCCTCCGGCGCCCCCCGCCGCCGTCCCCTCCGCCCCGCCCCCTCCCCACACCCGGCACGCCAATCCTCCGCCGCCTCCGCCGCTGTGTGCTCCACGCGAACCTTCCGTGAACCTTCCTGCCCGCTGCCCCCAGCAGCCTCTCCAGAGGACACACACGCACCCACGGAGCGGGGGGATGCACAGTCGACTGCCGCCCTTACCCACACCCCGCTCGGTGGCGCCCCACCCCGGCGCCGCCACCCCCTTCCCCGGAATCGCCCTTCCCCTCCCCCCACCCCTCGCGCGCGTGCCCACCGGCGCAGCCCAGCTACAGCCACCGCCCCCTCCTCCGCTCTCCCCCGCTCTCGCCCCCCCCCGCCCGGCCGCTGGGCGTGTGCAGGTGTCACACCGCCTACCACCGGCTCTGCCTCATATCTCCCCATACCTCCCCATATCTCCCCATATCTCCCCATATCTCCCCATATCTCCCCATATCTCCCCGTGTTCAGGTGCCACGCCGCCTACCACCGGCTCTGCCTGGACCCGCCGCTCAAGCACATGCCCGAGGGCGACTGGTTCTGCCCCGACTGCTGCGAGGGGCTCGACCGCTGCCTCCGCCACCCCGACTGCCTGCGCGGATC
>NW_005201295.1:0-8314 GCF_000372725.1 Emiliania huxleyi CCMP1516 | reverse complement strand
TTTGAGCTCGGTCAGGCGTTCGGAGTCGTAGTCCTCGCACAGCTCGAGGTACACCGTTCGCACGACCTCGGGATTCTTGAGGAGGCAAACCCACGCCGCCTCCGCCTCGTCTCCGCCGAACACATTGGCGGCGCGCCTGGCGCGGCTCCCCACAAAGTCTCTGAAGACGACGCTTGAGTCCCCCGTGGAGCCCACATAGTTGCGGCCAACCCTTTTCAGGTTCTTGAGCTGGGCTGGGAGCTCGGGAAGCACCGGGGAGGGCTTGTGACCGATGGGATCTCGCGCCTTCTCCTCGCAATCCTCTATGTCCATGCCGTCGCCGCCCGCGTCGGTGGCGCCGGCCGCCTCCCCGCGCCCGAATCCGGCGTCCGAGCTGTTGCTCGCCGCGCCGGCCATGCGGCCTCGAGTCCTGTCGACGGCTGAGGTCCTGGCCACGGCCCGCAGCAGCAACAGCAGCAGCAGCAGCAGCAGCAGCAGCAGCAGCGGAACTGATCTGAGCGAGGCCCATCCCACGCAAGCGCAAGCGACCACGCCCGCCCCAATCGCCAGCAAAACCCGCGCCGCCAACGAGGTGCCCCCACCGCCACCACCAGCCCGCTCGAGGATCGACGCCACCTCGGCGTGGCCCCGCGCGAGAGCGATCTCCCGCGGGGTGGCTCCGCCCGGACCTTGGCTCGCGGACGCGCCCGCCGCCAGCAGCACCCTCACCACGTCTGCGCTGCCCGCCAACGCGGCGTGGTGGAGCGGCGTCGCGCCAGCGCCGTCAATCGCGCCGACGGCCGCGCCCGCCTGCAGGCAAGTTCCGAGAGAGTTCCGAGAAGGTTCCGAGAAGGTTCCGACGGCATGCCGCGGCCGCCTCGAGGCAAGCCAGAGCCGCGCCGGCGTGCCCGGCGGCGGCGGCATGGTGGAGGGCCGACGCTCCGCCTGGTGATGAATCACCCGAGGTCGCTCGAGGTCGCCCCACAGATCACCCGAGATGACGCGTCAGGTCAGCGAAAGAAACGCCTCGGTCGCCGGCGTCCACCCAAGAGCCGGAGGACAGGAGGAGCTGCGCGACCCGCCGCCGGCCGTGCATCGACGCGAAATGCAGCGGGGTGGCGCCGCGGTCGGTCAGCGCGGCGAGCGGCGCCTATGGGACGTGTCCACGACAGGTCGGGGACGTGTCCCGGACAGGCGCCTCGGGCTCGGCGCTGCGAGGGGCGCCCCGCCGTCGACGAGGGCGCGGCACGCCTCGAGGTGGCCGTGCTTGGCGGCGAGGTGCAGCGGGGTGATGCCGCGAGGCGTGGCCGCGCCCGCCTCCGCGCCGGCGACGAGCAGCAGCCGGACGGCCGCCGCCTGGGACATGTCGAAGCACGTGTCATGGACGTGCCCCAGACGTGCGCCGAGCAGCATCTAGACCGCGGCCGCCTCTCCCTTCCACGCCGCAACGTGCAGCGGCGTCGCGCCAGACGCGTCGGCGGCCTCCACCTCCGCGCCCGCCGCGAGGCACGCACGCGCCGCACCGAGCATGCCCCGGCCTGCCGCGAGGTGCAGAGGCGTGATGCCGGTGGCGTCGGCCGCACCGGCCTCCGCCCCCGCGGCGAGCAGAGCGGCGGCCGCCGCCGTCGCGCCAAAGCCGACTGCGTCGTGCAAGGGCGAGCCTCCCTCCGCCGCCTCGTAGTCAAACACGTGGGAGAGGCCGCTCGCGCCCGCCGCGCAGCCCGCGAGCACCCGCGTGCGCATGTTGTTCCGGTGCGCGTGCAGGTTGACGCCCACCTTGGTGCCGGCCGAGACCGGCATCCCCGCGTGCGCCGTGCGCGCGTCTGGAGTGAGCAGGTCCCCGTCCTGCAGGTGCGGCCACCTGCGAGATGTCCTGGACGGGTCATGGGCATATGCTGCAGGCGCTGGACGGGTCATGGGCATATGCTGCAGGCGCTGGACGGGTCATGGGCATATGCTGCAGGCGCTGGACGGGTCATGGACATATGCTGCAGGCGCTGGACGGGTCATGGACATATGCTGCAGGCGCTGCCACGAGGGTGTGCAGTGTGGCAGGGGCGGTGCACACACATCACGGCCCTGCCGGCCTTGGGCGTGATGCTCAGGTTCAAGGCGGGCATGGAAAACTCGCCGCCTTCCTCGGGCGCGCGGAGAAAGACGTAGAGCGTCCACACGCGCGGCCCTCCGGGGCTGTCACGAGGCACCGCCTGCCCGCTTGCGTCGTGGTGGAGCCCGAACGACTCGCCCTCTGCGTAGCGGAAGAAGCGGAGCGGCTCGCAGTTGCCGGCGGGGAGCTGAAGCGCCTCGAGCATGCGCGCCTCGAGCCCGCGCATCGCGCCCTCTGACCAGCAGTCGCCGCCAGGCACCGGCACACAGCTGAGCGAGGCGCTGCTGCAAACCTCCTTCTGACCGCAGCTGCTCCCACTCGACCGAAAGGACACGCTCTCGGCGAGCGTGGCCAGCCTCTCCGCCTCCTCGGCTGACGCGAAGGCATCAAAGATGATGACGGGAGGGTCGGTGCTGGCCAGAGTCGGCTGGAGCCGCTCCAACGCCGCTGCGCGAGCGAACGCCGCGGCAACCGCTCCGGGCCCGACAGCGTCCGGCACCGGCCGGCACGGATCCTCAGCGGCGGCGGCGGCGGCGTCAGCGCACAGACCGCAGGCCGCTGGGCAGTACGCCTCTGGGAGTTGGCGGCACCTGCCCTCGGAAGCATACCGGGCACAGCTCTCATGACGGTCGCTGCAGTTGCTGACGGGCGCGAGCAGGCTGGCGCTGCCCAGCCGCATCGGCGCAATCCCCCAGAGCATCCGTGCTACCGCCGCGCCTGCCAGGTGGCGAGCAAGCCTGGCGAAGAGGCACAACGCACTCGTCAGCGACGCTTGCTCGGGTCTAAGGCGCTACCGTCGCGCCTGCCCCCGGCTTGAAGCCGTACGGGGGGCGAGCAGGAAGTAGGCCTCGAGAAAGAATTCTTTCTGCCTCGGTCTTCTCAGGTTCTGAAATGCTCTTGCAGAGGCGGTTGGTGGTGCACTAACCCCGAGAAACCCTTCGGGTCACTCCTCATCGCAAACCCTGTGTCAGCAGTCCTCCTCCGGGAATGTACGTAAGAGCCACATACACTGACTGAGTGAGAGAGAAATAGAAAAAATCGAAGACTGCAACGCGGTCGTCCCATTAAACTCTCGGCCCGACTCATTACGAGCTCCTACAGGTAAACTCTCGGCCGTCCGTGTGCGACCGTCTTCGGAAATGCACGCGACGATCTACCCGCTGCTGAGTATGCTCCCCTCCCCTGTTTGGCGGCAGCATGGGGTAGCAGACACGCACAGCGTCTTGAGCAGCCGGAGACGGGCCGACAGCTGCGCCGAAGAGACCATATCGGCGATGCCGCGCACGGACGTGAGTGAATCGCAACTCGCCGCAGTCGAGGTGCAGGTGCGTGACGCCACCCAAGCGCTCGGCCTCAACGACTTGACTAGCCTTGCCCAGCCGCTGGGTGTACGCGTCGTGCACCAATCTGGCGAGCTGCGCTTCGACACTATCGCGCTCAGTTCGACCCCAACATCGCCACCACCGGAGCCGGAGCCGTCGCCGCCGTCACTGCCACCCTCCTGCGACTTCTCATGCGGCGCGTCAACCTGCCTGCAGCTGCGAGGTCTGCTATCGTGCGAGGATCTCATCGTACATCTCGGCTGCGATTGTCACGGCTGCTGCGTGGACAGCAGACCCTCACCAGGCATGCCGCCGCCGCCACCGTCAGAGTCTCCGAAATCGCCGCCGCCGCCGCCGCCGCCCTCGCCGCCGCCTCTGAAGGTTGTCGCCGAGTATGACTGTCAGGGTTCTTTCTCTCCGGCGTGCAATGCCAGTAACGGATCGGTATCCTCCAAGTCGTTTGCCGATGCCATCTATGCGAATCTGCCCGCGTCGCAGGTCCTGCTTCGACTCGATCTACCTACTGGGGGCCAACCTGACGGAGGCGCAGGACATCTACCGGCCCTCGAGCGGCGCACGCGACGTGACGTGGAACCTGGGGCCGAACCTCCAGTTCTACAAGATGCTGCAGTACTACGACACGGCTGGCGTGGAGGTCCTCTACATGATGGAGTCCGACACCATACCCCTGGCCCGCGACTGGCTCGACGACCTCGTCGATGCGAAGGAGGCCCTGCGCCCCTTCTCCGTCGCCGGCTCGCGGTACAGCGGGTACAAGTGGAAGCCTCTGCACGATCACATCAAGCGCCCGCTCTTGAACCACCTCAACGGCAACTCGCTGTACAACCTGTCCGCTCCTCTCCTGCGGTCGGTGCTGGACTCCTTCAACGTCAATGAGTGGGAGACGGTCCTCCACTCGTCCTTCGACGTCCAGATCGCGGAGGTGGTGTACGACATTGGTTATGGCGCGATCGATGCCGCCGAAACGCCAGAGCAGGCGGAGCAAAGCTTTGACTACAAGCAGACCGCGACCATGAGCAACCACGCGGCGAGCATCGTGGTGGCGCAGGACATCTGCGAAGAGTGCCGCTTCATCCACGGCGCGAAGTACATGCGCGACTGGTCCACGCGCTGCTGCGCCGGGGACCCATACGACACGGTCTACCCGAAGCCGTGTATCGCCGAGAGCGAGAGCGCGTCGCTCACGCTCGTCGTCACGGACTTTGGGACGGGCAGCATCGACACGTTCATGGCCAACCTCACTCGGGCCCGTCAGGCCCTCGCCGACGCACAAACCAGCCCCGACACGTGCGCTCACCTCGACGCGTGCGCCAGCTACTCGCTCCCCTTCGACGAGATCATCGTGGTCACACCGGAAGCAGAAGTCGCGGAGTACCAGGCAGCATATCCGGACGCGAAGGTCACGTTCCTTGCTCGACGCCTTGAGACGGGTCGCGAGTCGCCGTGGTGGGACATCTGCACCACCAACGTCACAACGGCGTGGTTCATGCAAGTGACCTCCTTCTTCTCCTTCGCGGAAGACTTCCGGCTCCCGGTGCACACCCGCGCCGACGGGGAGCTCGTCCCTCTGAGCCCGTACATCGAGCACGACTCGAGCTACTGCGGGCGAAAGTGTCGCCAGGAGATCAATGAGGCGCGGCAGTTCATCCACCCGGGCGCGAACCGGCGGTACCTGCAGTCGCACGCAGTCTACAACACCGCCATTCGCGACCAGTACTGCGGCGAGATCAACATGTCGGCGTCGGTGCCTGGCCCGACCAGCTACTTCTCCTATATCGATCGGGACTACTACGACTGCGAGCACAACCAGACCTGCAACGGGGTCCATGACCCGCCGGGCTGCAACAGCAGGGAGATGAAGGGAAAGTGCGCGCTGGTGGGCGAGGAGGGCGAGCACGCGCGAGAGCATTGCAAGGTCGCCTGCGGGAGCTGCACCGACACTGGGAGCGGGGGGCGCATGCTCTCAAACAACGATCGATTCCTGGAAGGCTCGATCCTCACGCAGGGCAGCGGCTGCACCAAGGGGGGCTCGCCGTACCACACGCACGACATGGTGACACTCCCTCCGATGCCGTCCTTCCTCGGTGTGGACGAGGTCGCGTGCGAGGACTCGGGCAACTTCACAGAGTGCCCCTGCGTCTTCCCCTTCTTCCACAACGGCACGAGTCACAATGAGTGCCTGCAGCCCGAGGACGGCTTGGCGTACCTGCAGTGCCCGACGTCGCTGCCCTCCACGCGCGAGTTCAAGCTCGATTCCCCGTCCTGGAGGTACTGCACCGAGACCGACGCGTACCCGACAGACAAGGCTTCTTACCTTGCCCCTACCAACACTATGCGGCCGAGAGGGCTGCGAGCCAGTGCCAACGGTCCGTGGGCGGGCAGCCTGGTGCAGAGCGGGCAGCTCGCGCCGTGGTGGGCCCGGCGCCGGAGGATGGGGGAAAACGACGAGGCGGTGGAGGCGTGGCGCGGACTGGCGGAAGCTGGATCGGGCGACGACTTCGAGCCGCCCTCCCCGCCGCCGCCCGGGGAGACCGCCGCGCTCGCGCAGGCCGACGCGGACGCCGCGGCGGAGGAGGCGCGCATCGCCGCGATGGAGTACCAGACGCCGCCCCACTTCGCGCTGGTGCGACCATTCTCTCTAGCTGACGTCAGCAGCCTGCTCGACTCCTTCGACCGATGGGACACCCTTCCGCCGTGCAACCAGAGCCGGCGGCTGAGCGAGAGCGTCGACCTGGTCCTTTACCTCTCTCGCAACATCTCTGGAGACGACAGCAAGACTCTCTCTGTGCGCGCCACCGTGGACGCCTTCCTCCAAAACGCGACCGATCGACCCTGGAGGTGCGGGCCCGCCCCCCCAAGCTCGCCCACCGCGCACCCGGCTCACTCGTGCGAATCTGCCCGCGTCGCAGGTCCTGCTTCGACTCGATCTACCTACTGGGGGCCAACCTGACGGAGTCGCAGGACATCTACCGGCCCTCGAGCGGCGCACGCGACGTGACGTGGAACCTGGGGCCGAACCTCCAGTTCTACAAGATGCTGCAGTACTACGACACGGCTGGCGTGGAGGTCCTCTACATGATGGAGTCCGACACCATACCCCTGGCCCGCGACTGGCTCGACGACCTCGTCGATGCGAAGGAGGCCCTGCGCCCCTTCTCCGTCGCCGGCTCGCGGTACAGCGGGTACAAGTGGAAGCCTCTGCACAATCACATCAAGCGCCCGCTCTTGAACCACCTCAACGGCAACTCGCTGTATAACCTGTCCGCTCCTCTCCTGCGGTCGGTGCTGGACTCCTTCAACGTCAATGAGTGGGAGACGGTCCTCCACTCGTCCTTCGACGTCCAGATCGCGGAGGTGGTGTACGACATTGGTTATGGCGCGATCGATGCCGCCGAAACGCCAGAGCAGGCGGAGCAAAGCTTTGACTACAAGCAGACCGCGACCATGAGCAACCACGCGGCGAGCATCGTGGTGGCGCAGGACATCTGCGAAGAGTGCCGCTTCATCCACGGCGCGAAGTACATGCGCGACTGGTCCACGCGCTGCTGCGCCGGGGACCCATACGACACGGTCTACCCGAAGCCGTGTATCGCCGAGAGCGAGAGCGCGTCGCTCACGCTCGTCGTCACGGACTTTGGGACGGGCAGCATCGACACGTTCATGGCCAACCTCACTCGGGCCCGTCAGGCCCTCGCCGACGCACAAACCAGCCCCGACACGTGCACTCACCTCGACGCGTGCGCCAGCTACTCGCTCCCCTTCGACGAGATCATCGTGGTCACACCGGAAGCAGAAGTCGCGGAGTACCAGGCGACATATCCGGACGCGAAGGTCACGTTCCTTGCTCGACGCCTTGAGACGGGTCGCGAGTCGCCGTGGTGGGACATCTGCACCACCAACGTCACAACGGCGTGGTTCATGCAAGTGACCTCCTTCTTCTCCCTCGCGGAAGACTTCCGGCTCCCGGTGCACACCCGCGCCGACGGGGAGCTCGTCCCTCTGAGCCCGTACATCGAGCACGACTCGAGCTACTGCGGGCGAAAGTGTCGCCAGGAGATCAATGAGGCGCGGCAGTTCATCCACCCGGGCGCAAACCGGCGGTACCTGCAGTCGCACGCAGTCTACAACACCGCCATTCGCGACCAGTACTGCGGCGAGATCAACATGTCGGCGTCGGTGCCTGGCCCGACCAGCTACTTCTCCTACATCGATCGGGACTACTACGACTGCGAGCACAACCAGACCTGCAACGGGGTCCATGACCCGCCGGGCTGCAACAGCAGGGAGATGACGGGAAAGTGCGCGCTGGTGGGCGAGGAGGGCGAGCACGCGCGAGAGCACTGCAAGGTCGCCTGCGAGAGCTGCACCGACACTGGGAGCGGGGGGCGCATGCTCTCAACCAACGAGCGATTCCTGGAAGGCTCGATCCTCACGCAGGGCAGCGGCTGCACCAAGGGGGGCTCGCCGTACCACACGCACGACATGGTGACACTCCCCCCGATGCCGTCCTTCCTCGGTGTGGACGAGGTCGCGTGCGAGGACTCGGGCAACTTCACAGAGTGCCCCTGCGTCTTCCCCTTCTTCCACAACGGCACGAGTCACAATGAGTGCCTGCAGCCCGAGGACGGCTTGGCGTACCTGCAGTGCCCGACGTCGCTGCCCTCCACGCGCGAGTTCAAGCTCGATTCCCCGTCCTGGAGGTACTGCACCGAGACCGACGCGTACCCGACAGACAAGGCTTCTTACCTTGCCCCTACCAACACTATGCGGCCGAGAGGGCTGCGAGCCAGTGCCAACGGTCCGTGGGCGGGCAGCCTGGTGCAGAGCGGGCAGCTCGCGCCGTGGTGGGCCCGGCGCCGGAGGATGGAATAGCGCGATGTGCCGG
>NW_005201296.1:2592-8461 GCF_000372725.1 Emiliania huxleyi CCMP1516 | reverse complement strand
TCGGGCGAGAGCGACTGAGGCGCGCTCGGCAGCAGGGCCAGCCGGCCGGCGAGGCTGCCACGCGGGCTGCCGCCGCTCGCATACACGACGCCAGAGTAGGTGCTGCCCGCGTGTGTGTGGAGCGCGTTCCAGCAGCCCGGCGGCAGCGCGTTCCACCATGCCTCGTCTGCCGTGGTGAAGATCGGTGGCCGCCGCAGCGCCGCCGCCTCGGCGGCCGCCGCATGGCGCACGGCGCAGCGCACGAGCTGCGGCAGCCCAGTCTCGTGCACCTCGGGCCGTTCCCACAGGTCGCGGGCGCCATGAAAGCCACCGACGTTCGAGGCCTGATCGCCAGAGCTGCCGCGGGAGCGCTCTTCGAGCGCCAGCGCCTGCATGCCCGCCGCGAGCTCCCGAGCCAACACGTGATCTCGCAGCCTGAAGCGGTGGATGGCGACACTACCCTCTGCGCGGCCGCACCAGAGCAGGTCGTGCTCCCAATCCCGGGAGCAGGCATGCTGCCGCTCCCACGCCGCCGGCTTGCACGTGTGCGGGAGCTCATCCGGCTGCTCGCCCTCCCATGGCGGAGCGAGAACCTTGGAGAGGAGCGCGAGCGGGTCGTCGAAACTGACCCACATTCCTGCCGAGGTACTGGGCCCGCGTCAGCTTGTTCTGTAGCACGTCCGCCCCTGGGGTTCCGGCTCCTAGCCGGATAGGGGGTCTGTGCGGACTGGCTGGCCCCTCCCAGATAGGTAGGTAGGTTGGTCTTGTTTGGCCCAAAAGGGCCCTGCAATAGATAGGTACCCCCTACTGTATTTTCATCTTTTTTCGCTTCGCTGCGCGGCCTGGGGATAGGTAGGTACGTAGGGCGTTTTGGCGCGAGTCAGTCCCAACAGACCCCCTATCCGGCTAGGAGCCGGAACCCTGGGGGGCCGCCTTCCGGAGGATCTCACCCCCCTCCCGAACCCCTGGGGCCCGCCCAGAAGAACACACACCTGGGTTCCGGCTCCTACCCAGATAGGGGGTCTGTTGCCTACGGTTAGACCCCATGCAATAGGTAGGGAGGTCCGGTTTTGACCGCCCCAGAGGGCCCCGTTGCCGCTGTGACCCGCCACATGCCTCCACGTCACGGTGTGTTTGGCGCGAAGGCGTCGCCAGAGGGAACGAAGGCGCTCCGCTAGCTGTCTGTTCGTTTTGGGGGTCACCCGCCCCATCATGCATGCCGCCGCGTACTCGCTATCGGTCCGCACTAAAAATATTCTGCCGCCACAACGGCAAAGTGCGGTGCCCGCCGACCGCCGACGATAGGACGGGACAGACATGCCCTGGTCGCCCGCCTGGGCGCATGCTCCGTGCTCGCTGGTCCCCAGCGTAAGGATGGGCTCGGTCGGGTGGGAAGGGGGTCATCACTACAAGCTGGTCGTCGACCTGGACCACTGGAGAGATGGGAGCCGCCTCTACATCGATGTGAGCGGAGCAAACGGCCCACGCGGGGTGAACGCCGTGCGCAACGTCGCAGTCGGTCAGGTGTTTGGCGGTCAGGGTTGGGAGGTCAAGCTGCTCCCAGCACACCCTCACAACACCACGGGGCGCAATGTGCGTGGTGTGTCGGTGTGTGTCGGGGTCGTCCGGAGCGTGTGGCGGCGCCGTTGCATGCAGCGACTGCTCCACGTGCCACGACTGCTTTGACTGCCGTGACTGACTGATGAGTGCCACGACTGCTTTGACTGACGTGACTGACTGATGAGACATGAGTGCTGATGGATGATCTCCGACAACCCAAAACCAAAATGCAAATGCGGAGTGGCGCCACTTTGGCGTGCAGATCCTGCGTCTCTCACTGCCCGAACAACAGAGACGGGTACCGCCGCAGGTCCCACACTAGTATGGGCCAAAAGCGTCGAAAATGTCCCAAAAAGCGTGTCTCGAGTTTGTTGCAGCCCCACAGCCGGCGCGCGCTGCCAGGAAGCACCGCTCGCGTGTCGGCGGCACTCCCTGGCACCCAGGGAGTGCCGCGAACCGACCAGACCGATTAGGCTCGACGCCGCGCTCGCTGTGGGGCTGCAACAAACTCGCCGCCGAACGTGCCACCGACGGCGTCCTGGCGGAGGTGATGGAGTGTGAGACCTGAGGCTGCGGAGGTGACGCCTGAGGTACCGGCCCGTGCACAGCGACTCAGCCGGCGACCGCCACGGGCTCAGACGAGACTTGTCGACGCGTTCCGGCTCAGCTTCACCGTGGTCATCGGGCGTCTGTCGACGTCAGGACCACCCATACAGCTCGCGGGTTTGAGGTCGCAAGAGCCAAGATGGTGGCGTTTGGACATCCCAACCATCACACAAGACAGCCTGTAGGTGGTGGCGGGACGGCGCAGTGTTTGTGGCACTCGGCAGTAGGCACCCGCGGCACGGCCCCGCTGTCGGCTCTCGCTGGCTGCGGAACCGGCCCCAGAGGGGGACGGTCCGGGCGAGTGTGGCAGCTCCTGCGCTAGTATGGGCACCCTCTATCATAGCACTACTGATCCCGGTCATTAGAGCTGCCAGGGATAGCGTCAGGAGCCGGTAGGAGTCAAACCCCCTCATATTTGAGACATCGTGGCCCATATACTCGCACAACGAGCCATCCGTCGCGCTCTGCGGCCGGAGCGCGGAGAGAGGCCGGGCTGCTCGGCGTGAGGCGGGCGGGATATGGCGGGATATGGCGGGATATGGCGGGATATGGCGGGATATGGCGGGATATGGCGGGATACGGTCAGATATGGAGAGATACATCAAGATACCGCAAAAGAGAACCGGCCAGCCTAGGCCTGCCGCGCGCGAGGTGGACGTGGAGCGGGGCGCGCTGTCTCCGCAAAATACGTCTTTAAAGTACAGCAGCGCAGTCCCACACATGCACATGGATCTGAGAGGGTAGACTAGTCGGTGTGGCGCTACACAAGCGACGGTCGGGTAGACGGACGGCCAGTAGCACATTCTCGAGCATTCGATCACGGAATTCAAACACAGAACTCAGAAGCACGTCCTCAGTCGGTCCGCCGAGGACGATCGTGCACGTTTCAAACGCCACCCCAAGCGGCAACCACGCGCCGGCAGAAGCGACGAGCCCGACGTGCGCCCTCACGCCACCCGTGCACGTGCACGCAACACCCACACCGCAAGATTGCAGACCGCAGCGGGCCGAGAGCAGAGGGGCCAGAACCGCGGGGGCGGCAACGCCGGGGGGCCGCGCGTCTCTCGCCTGGCGTGGCGCGCGGTGCTGACCACCGGGCAGGCCGCCCAATCGGCTCATGAGACGCGCCGCCGCGTCACTCGCCCTTGCCCCCCTTTCGCGCCAGCCACGGGAAGCCGTCGAGCACGACCTGGGCGGGAGCGTGGAGAGGGCGGGAGCTGTGGAGAGGGAGCCGTGGAGAGGGAGCTGTTCAGGGGGAGGGGGGCGTGACGGGTCGCGACTGCCTCCTCTCGGGCAGCCTCGCGCCATCTCGCGTCATCTCGCGCGGTCTCGTGGCGATCTTGGCCGGTCTGCGACGGACCTTAGCGAGTGCCGCTGAGTTGAAGGTGAGCAAGAGCGGGCCGTTGAGGGCGAGTATGTGCATGGGCAGGCTCATGCCGCTCCACTCGCGGTAGACCGGCACCTGCTCGCAAGCCCTCCTTTCGTGCGCTCCACCGACCCTCTTTCCTTTCCGGCCCCACGCCCGGCGGAGCAGGCACGTGGAAGTATGCGATGAGGAGGAGCCGCATCGGCAGCCACGCGGCGAGCAGCAGCCTGACTCACAAGCGTACCCTCCCTCACCATGGGGTCCGGGGAATTAGCCGCCTTGGAGGCGGGCAGCAGCCAGCGCAGCAGCGTGTAGCTCGGCCGGTCGTGCGCGCCTGTTGCGACGGGGCGAGGAGTGCGCCTCGGAGGTGCCACAGCGGTGCCACAGCGGTGATATGCCACAGCGGTGCCACAGCGGTGCCACAGCGGTGCCACAGCGGTGCCACAGCGGTGCCACAGCGGAGCCACAGCGGTGCAAGTGGAGTGTGTCTCGGAGGTGCTGGGAGGGTCTTTAAGGCGCGCTCGCACCGCGCCACTCCCAGAGCGTGACCAGGTTGTTGACGGGTACGGTCGCCTCGGACATCTGCAGGATGCAGGTGTACCTAACTCGGGGAGTAGTTGATCATGCAACTGGAGGGTCGCCTCGCACGGACATCTGCAGGAGGGACGTGTGCCAGACGGCGCGCGGCACGCAGCAGGCGATCCAGCTCATCGACGCGCCTACTCTCGGGAAGCCTCGGTCAACCTGGTGGTGATCTCGCGGCACGCAGCAGCCGATCCAGCTCATCGACGCGCCGGAGATGACGTGGTGCATGAGCAGCGGGAGGAGAGGCTGGTAGCCTGAAGCAGGCTGGCGGGGGTGAGAACAAGGAGCGTCGGTGCGTCCGCAGCGGCACAAGCGGCGGGCGGCCTGAGTACGCCAAGGTGAATTTCAGAGATCAACTTGGTGTGTCAGTAGCAGCAGAGTGGCTGGCGGCCGGTCCGCAGCATGTTGCGCACGTCCCAAACAAAGTAAGCGACCGAGACGCAGAGGCCGAGCGAGCCGAGCAGCGGCTCCTCGCCGCCGACGCCGATGTCGCCGTCGCCGCGCAAGAAAGTGAGCGTCGCCGTGCTCACCACCACAATCGCGTGCAGACCGCTCACCGCGAGCCCACCTGCCGTAGCGGAAGCGCGTCCCGGACGCCGAGGCAGTGAGCCATGAGAGAGTGTCGGGGCGGGCCACGAGCGAAGACGCGCCACGCGGCACGGTGACGGTGGGCGTGGGAGGGCGTGGCCGCAGGGTGAGGGACAGGAGGTGTGTCGGGAGTGCTGCTCACGGATGTGCAGCGGCACGTCGACACCAGCGGCATCGCTGGCGAGGCGCGTGAGGAGAGAGACGAGGAAGCAGCCAAGAAAGGCGACGCCGAAGGTGGCGAGCTTGATGTCCCAGTGCGGGTCGGGATCAGCCGACATGCGGCGAGAGGCCGAAATAAGAATTCCCTTCTATCACCGATTGCCACCTCCTGTGTGTGTCCAGCGTCCACCCATACCGCGTTGGTGTCCAGTCCGAGCCTGGCTGTTCTTCACCTTACTACCTACCTACCTGTGTGTGTGTGTGTTCACGGGTTTCCCACCCATTGTACAGCAGTGGCGGTCCGAGCGCTGCTGTTTCTTCCTGTGCAACCCGGTAAGGTAAGGGAAGGGAAGGGAAGGGAAGGGAAGGTAAACTTCTCCACACACACGAGGTGGTGGGGCAAGGGGGGGCAACCCTCGCGTCTCCACGTCTGACGACAGGAGCCCCACGGTATTCAAAGTGCAAGGTTTAGTGTGCGTGGGTGAGTGGTGGTGTGTGTGTGTGTGTGTGTGTGTGTGTGTGTGTGTGTGTGTGTGTGTGTGTGTGTGTGTGTGTGTCACGTCACTGCATCCTCTGCCGGTTCCTCCCGTCGCCTCTTCTTTGTTCGAATGTTTTTCAATCCTTCCTTCACGAAGCCCTCCCATGTTGCATGTAGCTCCAGATCGACTCGCAGCGCGGAGTCGAGGGGTGAAGCGCGTCGCGCTGCGACACTCGAGAGCCGGCGGGATGGCCGTAGGGCGCAGCCGACTTTGATGTCCTCGAAGGCCCGGTGCGCATTCGTCCTCTGAGACCCACGCGTACAGGAAAGGGGGCGAGAACGCGCCATTCGGCTGCTTCCTTTTTTGCACCATTGAGCGTTCCACACAGTGCCTAAGCGCCCCCGACAGCGAAGCCCGCGCCGCGCGCGGCACCCCCACCGACTCTGCCTCCGACCCCAGGGCCTAGGCGGCCCGCCATGAAATCTAGCCGTGTGTGCTGGCGTCCGGGTCCCAGCGGGTTTTCACGTAACAAGTACACACAGTGAGG
>NW_005201296.1:0-2451 GCF_000372725.1 Emiliania huxleyi CCMP1516 | reverse complement strand
CGCGGCTGCCGCATCTTTGATTTGCTGTGTGAGTGTTGAGGTGATGCGAGCGCGCGTGCGCGCGGCGCGCGTGCCGTTTTGGGTCTCTTTTATACCAGTGATGAAATGTAAACCGACTTTACCACGCGCGCGCACGCGCACGCCGCGCTCCTCGACTCTCTCGCACCCGCCCCGAGCCACGCCCCTCACGAGATAGGCGGCTGCGACCCTGAGAGTGCGCAGCGGTGCCGCTGGCGTGCTCACCACACCCGCCCATCATTCCTGCACGCACTGCCCGGTCTGGTCGGGGCGTGGGGCGAGATCTGGCATGGCGGCGCGCTTGAACTGAGCGCCTTCGATCGTCTCGCGGCGACTGCTCGCAGGCCGGGCGGCCAGAAACTGTGCCGCTCAGCCATCCGCCGAAGCGAGCGCGCCGGCGGCGGTCCGCCGCCGGCGCGCTCGGCTCAGTGTCTTCAACCCGCCGGTGGGGAGCTCCGCTTGCGGGCAACGATTGACATGCGGGCAGCCTCGCTGTCCGTGAATCAAGCACTCTTCACGGACGATTTGATTGTGGAAACACCCAATCTTTCCACCACTTATCGCTGTCACAGCTGATTCAGCTGTGGCAGCCGCACAGTAGGCTGTGCCAACTGTGCAGAGTGTGTGAGCAGCAGCGAGGAGCTGCTCTCCAGGCTTCTGTCGCAAAGAGCTGCATGCCACCGAAGGCGCTGTCGAGGTTCGCCGAGCGCGGCGCAGGTTGGTGGTCTTCCAGCACGGACGAGTACGTCGGCACCGTCGAGGAGCTCACGGGCCACCTCAAGGAGCTGATCGAGCACGAGCGCGACCTGCGCGAGAACGACGAGCTCCCCGACGTGGCGCCGCCGCCCGTCGTCAGGCGTAAGACCTTCAAGCAGCTCGGCACGCCCACTGCGCAGGCCGAGGTGCTGATGGCGGCGCGCGAGGAGCTCACGCCCGATGAGCTGCGCGAGGCGGCCGAGGACGAGCGCGACCGGCTGGAGGAGGCGGGCGAGATCGACCACGTCGCCGACGCGCAGCCCGAGCGCCCTCCAGATTTTGCCAGCTTGCTCAACGTCCACCTCGAGGTGCGCTGGCCGTATCGCGTGCCGGACCAGGCGAAGAAGCGCGGCTACAAGACCCACTACATCTGGGCGGAGGGCGAGGTGGTCGAGATTGCCGACGGCACGACTACGAAGCGCACGCCGCAGTGCAAGACGGTCCTTGCGTGGGGCGCGGTGCGCATCAAGTGGCCGAAGGACAGCCGCTACGACGAGGATGAGTCGTTCACCTGGACCGTCTTGGTGGAGGACTCGTGGCGCAAGGAGAAGCACCTCGGCTGGCGCTTCGCCAAGCCGGAGCTGGCGCGGCGCGGCGCGGCGGCACGCGCGGCAAAGCGCGCACGGGCTGACACCTCGTAGTGGGCGGTGCGCCACGGTGGGGTCACGGCAGGGGGTGCTCACACTGCGCGGCCGCTGCCAGAGCGCGAAATTTCGCGACTTCGTGCTCGTGTATCTTTAGTCAGAGACATGTCTGGAGGATAAGGAGTATAGCAGTGTGATCCCCGGCATTAGTACAGTCATTGCAGTGCGCTTTGTGGTTGTTCCGGGCATATTTTCATCTGACCCCTCTGGCCTACCATGGGCTCTAACTGTGTACCCGTCTTAGCGGCGAGGCGCGGGACCGTCTGTGGCGAAGTGGGTCGCGTCCCCCGATTTCCTCAACTCACGGTCCACGCCCTTTACCAGAGACGGGCTACCACGGAGCCTTGCCCCGCAAAACGGTCTGCCGAACGATCTCCATCAGTCCAGTCACCCGGCGCGCCATGCGAACAAGCTCCCGCCGCAAGCGCCGAAGAGGTACCCGTCGCGCCCCCATGCCAAGACGAGCTCCTCTCCGCGTCTGCCGTCGGGCAGCGTGCACTCCGCCACGGGGCGGAGGGAGCTGGCATGGGCGGTGCCCTCGCCGCCTTCACGTTGGTCCAGCGAGTAGAGCAGCACGCGGCATCCCGCCGCCGCCGCGACGATGGTGGCGGCGACGGCGGGCTCGGCGGGCGCGAAGCCGAGCCACTCGACGGAGGACCGGTGGCCGAGGAGCAGCGTCGCGCGCCTAATCTCGGACAATCTCGGACACTCTCGGCTTCGTCTCGGGCACCGTTGGCCGAACAGCGGCGTCGCGCGCCCGTTGCGCCGGACGGGCGGCGGCGCACCCGGCGGGCCGATGTCCCAAACCACGGCCGACCGCCCGCCTACAGCCGAGAGGTGGCCGCGAGCTGGCCGAAGAGTGGCCGATGCCCCCAGCCACGGCGGACCGGCCGCCTGCGCTGGCGCAGAAGCGGCCGGACGAGTCCCACGCGACCGGACCAACCTAAAGGTTGTAACAAGCCGTCTCCCCTCCACCCGCACTCCACACACACACATCCCTCCCTGGCTCCACCCGCTCGCCTTGCGCTCGTAG
>NW_005201297.1:35822-38995 GCF_000372725.1 Emiliania huxleyi CCMP1516 | reverse complement strand
CTCATCCACGACGACCTCCCTGCGATGGACAATGACGACTTCCGGCGCGGGAAGGTGCGCCCCTCCCCAAGACCGTTGTCGAACCGCTCCTGCTTTCCTCTGGCTGCCTCCCTCCCCTCCTCTTTCCTACTCCCCGCCCCCATCCTCCCGGCGCGCTCTCCCCTCTCTCCTCCGCCTAGAACACTCGTCCCCTCCCGCCCGATGCTGTTCTCTCCCTCCCCACGCCAGCCGACCAACCACGTCCTGTACGGCGACGACGTTGCCATACTCGCGGGCGACGCGATGCTCTCGACGGCGTTCGAGTACGCCGACGCAGACTAGTTGCTCAGTGCGTAATGACGAGTGAATGAAGCAATTAGGCGTTCGAGTACGTCGCCGCAAACACAAAGGGCGTGGCGGCGGAGAGGGTCGTCCAGGTCCTGCGCATGCTCGGCGAGAGCGTCGGCCCGATGGGGCTGGCGGGCGGGCAGGCGATGGGGCAGTGTCTAGTCAATATCAATGGCTAGTAATTATTAATTAGCTCGGGCTGGCGGGCGGGCAGGCGATGGGGCAGTGTCTAGTCAATATCAATGGCTAGTAATTATTAATTAGCTCGGGCTGGCGGGCGGGCAGGCGATGGGGCAGTGTCTAGTCAATATCAATGGCTAGTAATTATTAATTAGCTCGGGCTGGCGGGCGGGCGATGGGACCTCTACTGCGAGGCGCAATCTCGGCGCAATCTCGGGGGACGGTGGTGTGATCTCGCGCGATCTCGCGGGCAGGTGATGGACCTCAAGTGCGAGGGGCAGCCGGACGTCGGGATCGACACGCTGCAGTGGATACACACCTACAAGACCGCGGCGCTGCTCAAGGCCGCGGTCTGTTGCGGGGCGGCGCTCGCCGGCGCCTCGGACGAGGACCTGGCGCGGTGCGAGACGTACGCGAACAAGATCGGGCTCGCGTTCCAAGTGCGTGATTGCGCGAGATTGGACGAGATTGCGCGAGATTGGACGAGATCGGACGAGCTCACCCGAGGTCGCCCGTTAATAATGAATACTTAATGATTCATTATTAATTAGGTCGCGGACGATATCCTCGACGTCACCGCCTCCACCGAGGAGCTCGGCAAGACGGCCGGCAAGGACCTCGACGCCGACAAGACGACATACCCGAAGCTGCTCGGCCTCGACCGCTCGCGCGAGGTGTGGACTGTTGCTTACCAGTAGCGCTAGTAGCTAAGTACACTCGCACTCGTGTGCTACGAGATTGCGAGGCTACGAGACTCTCAGCTCGACATTCGAGTCATTCTTACTCAGGTCGCCCGCGAGCTTGTGCACGAGGCCAATGAGTAATGAACATCAGTTCGACATTAATTATTAATTATTAATCAGGTCGCCCGCGAGCTCGTGGACGAGGCCAAGGCGGCGCTCGAGCCATACGGAGAGCGGGCGGCGCCCCTGCTCGGCCTCGCCGACTACATCATCAGCCGGAGCAACTAGGCCTCGCGGCCGCCTCGCTCTCCTCTCTGGGCAGCGCCTCTCGCCCCGCTGCTCCCCCTCCCTCCCCGTACCGTACCTCTACTGATCGTGGCCCGAGGCGTCTTGTGCACGTGGCCGTTGTGCTTGGGAACGTTCTTGGATGTGGGCCAAGAGACGACGATTGTGTGCGGTTCTCTTGTCCGCTCTCCGTCCTACCGCCGTCCGCCCGCAGTGCGAGTTAGCAGTTACATCCCCAGGAGGGTTTGCGGACTGGCTCCTGCGTCGGTCTCGGCTCCAGCCGGTAGACAAGTCTTGTCATCAACAGAGTAGATGGATCTGACCTCGGGGCCGATGTGACCAAGCGCTGGTACCGTGGTTTTACCTCACACCCACGGTCTCACAGTGTGCCGGCAGTCGCCGAGCAGTGTCCTCACACAAGCCGCAGCACAAGTGACTGAGGGCCAGTGAGGGCGAGCCCATCGCTGTCACAGCTGTGGCAGCCGCACAATAGGCTGTGTCAACTGTGCAGAGTGTGTGCGAGCAGCAGAGGAGCTGCTCTCCAGGCTTCTGTCGCAAAGAGCTGCATGCCACCGAAAGCGCTGTCGAGGTTCGCCGAGCGCGGCGCAGGTTGAGGGACACCGTCACCGACGAGCGCGTTGGACTTTTCACTCCGGACAAAGACGGCGACACGCACACGAGCTGCGGCCGTGTCGCCGTCTTAGCGGCGAGCCGCGGGCCGGACCGCTGTGGCGAAGTGGGTCGCGTCCCTCAACTCACGGTCCGCTCCCTCTAAGCAGTAGAGTTGGCAACAAGGGTTGACTCCATCGCGCTAAGCGACGAACCTGCCCCCGCCCCTCGGGGCGGGGTCCCCGCCCCCCCGGGGGGCCCTTTGGGGCCCCTCCAGGGGGCGACCCCTCCGGGGAGGCCGGCTTTCCCCGTGCCGGTTCTCCCCAACCAACCCCGCCGGCAGCGCGAGCTGCCGGCCACATTGAGCGGTTCGTTCGCGTCGCGCACTCGTCCCAACCGGGGGCCGCAGACTGGTTCTGCGCGCCAACGGCTGGTGACGCTGTGTTGCCCTTGAGCTAGTCCTTTCTAGGGTACCATACTTCCGGGCGGTTGTGCGGGGAGCGAACCGTAACGACCGCCCAGAAGCTTTCTGAGCGAACCAATCGGGCCAGGATCATCAGCATATGTCCCCTCCACAACATCGTGGGCGTTTGAGCGGTATTTGAGGAGCACCGCGACTCTGAAGTTCGGCCGGGTGGTCTGCAGACCCCCCCCCCGGAGCAGCAGAGGCTCCGTGGGGTCGAAAAGTCGACGCTGGGAGTCGCACTCGTCAAACCGTCGCAACACCACGCGGTACGCACGTACCGCCCACATCCCCTCCACCGCTGAGAAGGCGCAGATCGACCGCCGGGCCGCGTAGCCGTCGTTAAGGAGCGGTTTTTGGAGCCGTACGAAGAGGTCCCAGACGGGCGAAGATGCGGTTTTGCGACGACCACACGCGATGTGGTATCTGGTTTTTGCTAAAAACGGGCCGCCTAGTGCAGCATCACTAGTACAACACGCAACTACACTGAGGGCTCCACACTAGCCGGTATAGGCGAGCCCCGGCGGCCTCACCGTCGCCGCTCGCGGCGGAGCCGACGGCGGAGCCACGGGCGGGTGCGACCTTTTGGGGGGACATGAGCTCGCCAGGACGTCACCGATGGCTCG
>NW_005201297.1:0-5153 GCF_000372725.1 Emiliania huxleyi CCMP1516 | reverse complement strand
TGCACCTCACTTTTGTGGAGGCGGCGGCCCGCGCCGCGCTTGCGCATGCCCCCGCCTGCACATGCCAGCACATGCCTCCGCCTGCACATGCCAGCACATGCCTCCGCCTGCACATGCTCGCACATGCCCCGCGCTGCACGCGACACATGCCCCGCGCTGCGCGCGGCACATGCTCCGCTTGCAAGCAGCCGCAACCGACGGCGGCGTCGCCTCCCCCCCCCCCCCACCCCCCCCGGGCAGGCCGGGCTGGCTGGCAAGTTCTGGCGCATGCGAGAGGCGAACCTCGGGTGACCTCGGGTGACCTCGGGTGACCTCGGGTGACCTCGGGTGACCTCGGGTGACCTCGGGTGACCTCGGGTGACCTCGGGTGACCTCGGGTGACCTCGGGTGACCTCGGGTGACCTCGGGTGACCTCGGGTGACCTCGGGTGACCTCGGGTGATCTCGGGTGACTTCGGGTGATCTCGGGTGATCTCGGGTGATCTCGGGTGACCTCGGGTGACCTCGGGTGATCTCGGGTGATCTCGGGTGACTTCGGGTGATCTCGGATGATCTCGGGTGATCTCGGGTTGATCTCGGTTAATCTCCGGCGCGTGTGCGAGAGGCGGGGCTGTGGAGGCTTGCCCCGGAGCCGGCCGGCGCGAGGTACCTCAGCTACACGCCTAATTAATTAATTAGCTGAGGTACTAATTAATTAACTATTTTACTAATGAACTAGGTACCTCAGCTACACGCCCGCGCAGCCGGAGCCCGGCCCGCTCCTCCCGGCGAGCTGCCTCCCCGTATCTCCCCCTATCTCCCCGTATCTCCCCCTATCTCCCCGTATCTCCCCCTATCTCCCCGTATCTCCCCCTATCTCCCCGTATCTCCCCATATCTCCCCATATCTCCCCATATCTCCTCGGATCTCCTCGTATCTCCCCGTCTCTCCCCGTCTCTCCCCCCGTCTCTCCCCGTTTCTCCTCCATATCTCCCCATCTCTCCCCATATCTCCCCATATCTCCCCCTCCCAGGCGCGCGACCCGGCGCTCGGCCCAAAGGCCGACATCCCGGGCCGCACCACGGACGGGTGGGACGTCGACACCGCCTTGCGGCACACGCCCCGCCTCGCCGCGCACCTCGCCCTCGCGGACAAGCACATCGTCGGTATCTCCCCATATCTCCCCATATCTCCCCATATCTCCCCGCACCTCGCCCTCGCGGACAAGCACATCGTCGGTATCTCCCCATATCTCCCCATATCTCCCCATATCTCCCCATATCTCCCCGCACCTCGCCCTCGCGGACAAGCACATCGTCGGTATCTCCCCATATCTCCCCATATCTCCCCATATCTCCCCGCACCTCGCCCTCGCGGACAAGCACATCGTCGGTATCTCCCCATATCTCCCCATATCTCCCCATATCTCCCCACACCTCGCCCTCGCGGACAAGCACATCGTCGGTATCTCCCCATATCTCCCCATATCTCCCCATATCTCCCCGCACCTCGCCCTCGCGGACAAGCACATCGTCGGTATCTCCCCATATCTCCCCATATCTCCCCATATCTCCCCGCACCTCGCCCTCGCGGACAAGCACATCGTCGGTATCTCCCCATATCTCCCCATATCTCCCCATATCTCCCCGCACCTCGCCCTCGCGGACAAGCACATCGTCGGTATCTCCCCATATCTCCCCATATCTCCCCATATCTCCCCATATCTCCCCGCACCTCGCCCTCGCGGACAAGCACATCGTCGGCTTGCGCTACGCGCCTGGCGCGCCGTCGAGTTCGGTGTGTGCCGAGGCCGAGCTTCTTTTTTCTCGTGCTAGGCCTCCGCAACGCGATGGCCATCGCTCGCGCGCTCGGTGCCACACCGCCCACGGAACCTGAACCCACACTGGATTCGATCCTCTGGAGGTGTGGTACTAGGCCGCGAGCTCATCATGCCGCGCTGGCTCTGCCTGTGCGAGCGTGCGCAGGCGCCGTGGGACATCCTCCCCGGCTGCGTCAAGGTTGGGGGCGGAGCAGCGTCGCGGAGATTGCCCGAGATTGCTCGAGAGTACCCCGCGGTTGCGTCAAGGTGGGGGCATCGACCCCGCTGCCGTTTGTGTGCCCGGTCGACAACTTGCGCGGCGTGGAGGAGCTCGAGATTACCCGAGATCAGGCCGAGACTGCCCGAGATTAGGTCGAGAACTTGCTCGACGTGGAGGAGCTCGAGCAGCTCTGGCTGACCGGCTACCTGCAGGTGCTCTCGGGTCCTCTCGGGTACTCTCGGGTCCTCTCGGGGACTCTCGGGCGATCTCGGGTGCTCTCGGGTGCTCTCGGGTCCTCTCTTTCCTTTTTCTCGGGTACTCTCCGGTACTATCTCGGGCAATCTCGGGTACTCTCGGGTACTCTCGGGTCCTCTCGGGGACTCTCGGGCGATCTCGGGTGCTCTCGGGTCCTCTCGGGTCCTCTCTTTCCTTTATCTCGGGTACTCTCCGGTACTATCTCGGGCAATATCGGGTCCTCTCGGGTCCTCTCGGGTCCTCTCGGGGACTCTCGGGCGATCTCGGGCGATCTCGGGCGATCTCGGGCGATCTCGAGCAGCTCTGGCTGACTTGCTACCTGCAGGTGCGGCCGTGGACTCTGCTCAACGCCTCCTTCCACCCGCAGCAGCACCGTCCCGCTGCCGTCACCACCGTCAAGTGGCTGCCGGACGGAGCGGAGGGCGGCGGCGGCAGCGGCGGCGGCAGCGGCGGCGGCAGCGGCGGCGGCAGCGGCGGCGGAGGTGGCGGCGGAGGTGGTGGCGGCGGCGGCGGCGGAGGAGGTGGTGGTGGCGGAGGTGGCGGAGGAGGTGCAGGCGCGGAGCTGCGTCTCCGGCGCGGCATGACGGACAAAGAGTGGCGGGCCGCGCTCGAGGCGGCTGGGGCGTCGGGCGCTGCGCTGCTGCCCCTCGAGTCGGCGCTGTGAACAGCGTCTCTTCACACCTCCTGCTGTGGATAGGCGCGGCGCTGCTGCACCTGGAGTCGGCGCACGATGGCGCGGTCTTCGGCGGCTTTGAGAGCGAGGAGGCAGGGAGGGAGTTCGACGAGCGAGTCGCCCGGCACGTCGTGCCAGGCGAGCGGCAGCGCCCCTCCAGAGCACCCGAGCCGCCCGACGAGCGCCCTCCCTCTGCGCCCAGCCCCCGTTGGTCGCTGCAGGCACAAGGCGGTTTTCGGCGACCTGGTGTTGCACCACCGTCCACTACCAGGCGGGGACGATCTTGTACAAGCGTCCGTGGCCCCTCCCGCGGGGGGCTGCAGCGCGAGGCGGAGCAGCGGCCGTCGCAGCAGCCGCAAAGCACACCACGATGAGGCGCCCTTGCTACTGGGAGGATTGCCGCACGCGCAAGCCGAGCGAGCGCACGCCGGACGACATCGGCTGAAACTGTTGAGAGGTGCGGCTGTTCAAGATATTGGCTTACGGCTGTAGACCACTGAATAACGTTTGTTTGTGTATCTTTTCGCCTCGATCCTTAAAACAACCGCGGCGTCTCGTGCTCCCTTGTAAATCTCGCCACATATTTGGCTAGTGCCATTTCACTGTGGCACAGATCGCGTTACAAAACCTGACCAGTTGCGCCATTTCGTACCTCTCGGTGCCTTCCAGAGGCAGCTGCGACCCCGCCGAGTAGACGGTTGCACACAGCAGGTGGCGCGGTGTGCATCCGTCCACTCGGCGGGGTAGCAGCTGCCTCTGCGCGTCCTGGGGAGGTACAAAATTGTCGTCGACGCCGCTGAGATCGGAAATCAAGCTCTGACAGGTCGCACGTCGCTCCTTTGACGCCGACGTGTCTGACTCACCCGTGCAGATCACATCAGGACACGATCTCGACGCGCTCGGTACGACGCCTGCGGGCCTGCGACCCGTCTCCGGTCAAGTGGCACGACGCTCATCGCGCCTGCCAGCGGTGCCGTGCAGGTTGCCACGACGAGGTCGAGAACGCTTCTATACGCTTGCCGAGCCTTCCTTTCCATCCCATTAGGCAGCCTGGGAACGGTGGCGGTCAGAGGCAACGCCTACGAGGGGTGGTGTAACCACATGTCACAGCTACTGCCGGCTCGACCCCACGATAGCCTCCGAAGGCTGACTTTGCGGCACCATCATCGGACGATCGCATCGGTCGACAAGTTGGGTCGCTTTCGCGGTAGCCAGATGACCTCTCATACTAGTAGTATCGGCCATCGATGGCCGCAGGAAGCGCGGGGGAGGGCGCTGGAAGCAACACGGAGCTCCGTTGGAGACGTTTTTTTTGCCCCAGTCGTGGAGCATGGGGTGATATGGATATCATACACGCCGAGCGCGCAGGCGCGACACATCGGAGACAATAAGGGGATCCGGCGTGAAAGAGCTATCGACATTGACGTTGACCCAGCCGATTCCACCGATGTCGACGTCATCACCTCCGCGGCTACCGCGCTTTCGCTCGACGACACCGTGGAGAATCGCACCGAGGACCTTGCCGAGGCGATAGGCCGAATCACTTTGGGCCCCGCCCCCGCCCCCGCCCCCACCCCTCGGGGTGGGGGCACCCGCCCCTGTCGGGCACCGCTTGCGGCGCCTGGCAGGGGCACCCCCTGGGTGGGGGCCGGCGATTCCCATGCCGGCTCTCCGCCACAACCCCCGCCGGGAGGGAATCCCTGCTCACAGAAAAGGGCTTCGAGCCCTGTCTCGCGTACGCCCCTGGCGGACGCCGCGGACCAGTTCCGCGAGCGCTCGTCAGCGGGTGGTGTGCCGTTCTTGCCGTAGTTCCTCTTCGGTCGCCTAGCCCCGGCGCCGTCTGTCGGACGCCTGCGTGTCACGAGTGCGAGCCGCTCGCGGTTCGTACACCCGCTTGCGGGTTCGAGTGGCGGGCCATTCCGCTCGCGGGATGGCTTAGCGGGTTCGAGCCGTCACACATTGGCTGCCGGGGTGTGCCGAGGGGGGGCTGGGTGGGCGGTAAGCCGTCATTGCCCGGCGCTGCTTGCAGCGCTCTGGGTGGTAGTGGCGGCGCTCCAAGAGTGGTGCTCTTGGGAAGAGGTTCCTCCTTTCCGCTCCCCCCCCCGCAAGGCGCGAGACACACACGTTTTCAAGATTAGCGTGTCAGAACTTTAAATATTCTTATCTTCTGTTAGTTTTGTTGTAAATTCTATCTTCTGCCGACTGCAC